>NC_046166.1:71109308-71196808 GCF_011064425.1 Rattus rattus
GGGCTACTTAACTCAGGTAAAGCTGCTGTCACATGTATCTGATGCTGGTGGCTCTAAGTGTATCTGATGCTGGTGGCTCTAACTGTATCTGATGCTGGAAGCTTTAAGTGTGACTGATGCTGGTAGCTTCTAAGTGTATCTGATGCTGGCGGCTGTAAGTGTATCTAGTGCTGGTGGCTGTAAGTGTATCTGGTGCTGGTGGCTGTAAGTGTATCTGGTGCTGGTGGCTGTAAGTGTATCTGGTGCTGGTGGCTGTAAGTGTATCTGATGCTGGTGGCTGTAAGTGTATCTGGTGCTGGTGGCTGTAAGTGTATCTGGTGCTGGTGACTCTAAGCTCAGCAGAGGAGACACTAGATCACATTTACCATTATCGTCACTTTTTGCCTTCTTCCTAGATGAATGTTCTAAATTCTCCAGGAACTCGTGGTAGTTCTCAAAGGCTTCCTCTTGGTAGTTTTCTTCAATACCAGCATCTTGGATGAAGAAGATGGAAAAAAAAAACATGAAACGTCTCCTTGTTTCATACTTGTGAGCATTTGGGGCAGGGGGCTAAACCCTAATTTACAATGTTGGGCTGGAAGAGTTGGGCAGAGTGTTCAAGTCCTACTTGAGAGTGTACATTGGGAAATTAATATTTAAATAGCCAGACATTATCCAGCCACTTTCAGCCCAGTGGTTTATATCTAGGCAGATGTGGAGGGAGCAAACCCTTAAAAATCTAGTCATATCTGAATGTAAAAAAAAATCCCAGAAGTGGCGAGACCTCCTGCCTTTGAACGCATTTCCCATGGAGCCTGAGGACTTCTTAACCCAAATCTCTCCTGGCCGCTGTCCATTACACCATCTGTTTGTATAATCTCGTGTGTGGAGCTGTGCTTTGCAAAGTGTCTACTTTGTCTACATCCACTGCTCTTCTTGGTCTTGGGCACATCATATACTGGACCTTAGTTTTACCATGTCTACGGTGTAGGAGAGGAGCTGTGCCCCCTCAGGAGCTGCAGGGAAATGCAATGAGATGGTGTGGATTAATGATCTAGTTCCTGTTGTAAGCCTGCGTTTCTACACAAGCTGAACCCCAAAATGAACATGGATATAACTCAAGATCACCCCAGAGAGAAGCAAGCCACCTGTGTTTTGGAGGTGACCCCTTCTTTGGCTTCAGACCACAGCTTGTCTCATTTATCCATAGCTGGTTCAAGTAATATTCAAATACAGTCATATAGTCAACACCTTGGATGTCTAGGAGTCCACGCCATTATAGCAGTAAAAGGGGGTATACTTGCTTGGTTCCTTGGTTGGTACTGTTGTCTGTGCTGGCGATCTTGTTCGTCGTGTTGTTGCAGACATTGCTGAAGTTCTTGGCTCCAAAATATCTTGGGCTAGAATTTCATCTTGAGAAAGCATATAAGGACATGTTAGAGCCGGTGGGGATTGACACATGTCCCTAGGCACAGTTTATACTTCACGCAGCCTATGAACACTGTAGGTAGAAAACAGAAACCCAAGGAATTAGTGACTTCTCTGGAGAACCTCATCTTGGATGGACTGAGCATGGCCTCCCTAAATCGTTTCAGGAAATGGACACCGTTTAGATATTTCCCAAGTCTTGCCCCTGATGTAACCTGGATGTTGAATGGCTCCACACTCATGGTTTAGTGAGCTTTGTTGTCTCTGTGATCCAATACCCTAGGAGCAACTCAAGGGAGGAAGGAGAAAGTTTGTTCCCAACTTCAGAGGTCTTGGTCCATCGAGGCATGCACAGAGCTGTTCACATCATGGCTCTGGGAAGCAGAGTGAAGAGCACCAGGAAGGAAGTTGGGAAGGAGATCCCTTAGCTTCATGTCCACTTCATGTCTCACCTTCCGCACGCAGCACAGTTCCACCACATCCCAACAATCGATTCAAATTTGGAGCCCACTGGCAGACGAAAGGAGTCCTGGTAACACATCCTTCGTGGTCTAACCGTCTCTGGGAATGCACCTCACAACACATAGGGGTACATCTCACCAATCTCTTAGTCCCTTGTAGGATACAACCCTCCAAGCAAAACATCTGACCAAGCCACCATCTTCGCAATGGCTCTTGGTTGGGCGCCTTGACTATTGACGTTCCCTCATAGGAAGAGGGGTGGCAAGAGCCACTGCTGTCTTAGCTCAGTATCCAGTCACGCCTCTCGCCACTTGCATGCAATTCTGCAGTAATTGCACATGGCCACTGGAGACCTGGGGAGATGCTAGAGTATATACTATCTATCATCTATCTATCTATCTATCTATCTATCTATCTATCTATCTATCTATCTATCTATCTATCTATCTATCATATCTATCTATCATATCTATCATACCTATCTATCTATCTATCTATCTATCTACCTATCTTTCCTATCTATCTATCTATCTTATCTATCTATCTATCTATCTATCTATCTATCTATCTATCTATCATATCTATCTTTCTTATCTATCTATCTATCATATATATTATATATGATTATATATATATATATATATATATATATATATATCCACGATAAGGTACATTGAAGCTAGTTCTACCTGAGTAGTAGAAGCCACCATCTACCCCAGGTGAAGACTTCTCAGTGCTGCTCTGTGGCCACTGGAGACTTCTGCTAGGAACCCCTCACCCATGTTCCATAAAAAGCCAACTCAGCTCCTTTCCTCCTCTGGGTGAACTTTGGTAGAGTCCAGCTTCGGTTTGTGTTGGAACCTTATGAGGAAGGGTAAGGCATTGTCTGCCTAAGGAAGGAATTCTCTCAACAGCCTCGATCCGTCAATCTGACAGTTAAGATTACCCATGACAGACAAATCCCGCGCCAACTTTACATCCAAACACATTTCCTTAAGTCATGGCATTCCACCATTGACCTGTAAGAAGTTCTTGTCGGTCTCCTAGTATAAAATACGTCCGTCTGTCCGCATGAGTCCCTGCAATCTTTACAGTCTCGGTGTTGCTCTAAAGTCCAAGCAGGAAGACTTTGGAGGCTGAAGGCGGCTCTTAGCTCTGAGTTTCCATAAAAATGTGTAAGTTACTTTCACGTGCAGTGGCCGAGAATGAGCATTCCCCTTCCCAACAGCAAAGACGACAACATGCCCTAAACAAGGCCACAGCGGAACTCTAAGTTCTGTAGATCCACCCTGGCATCTGGGGCAAGCAGTGCTCCATGAGATCAAAAGAGCTTGGATAGCTGTGTCTCCATGGCCTGGCTGTTGGCAGTCCACATGGCTTCTTTCTTGGGTCACCTGTACTCATTCTCTCTGTCTCTTATTGGCAGATGTCCCATGTTCCCGGGTCTCTACTGCAACTTAAGTTTATAATCACAGATTTGCCCTCTTACATGAAATGCGACCCTGAGACTCACTGCCCCACCTTCTCAGGCTTTTCTTTGGAAATCTGGTTGGGAGCTCCCTCAAAACTGTAATTCTTGCATTCTGTGTACCCACAAAGCCAGCATCATGGAGATGAAGCCATGCTATTTTACCAATTTGAACAATAACAGGGTTCACTTGGATCCTCACAGCATTCGCACGTTAGGGTTAGGTGACCGAGCACTGTGAAGTGAATACCGGAAAGCAGTTTCTCAGCCAGCCCCACAGTGAGTCCTGTGCCCCAGAGACAGCCCGATAGTGAGCTCTGTGCCCTAGGGGCAGTCCCACAGTGAGCTGTGTGACCTAGGGGCATTGTTTTCTCAAACTCGTTTGCCCGTTCAAGCCTTGAGTATTGGATGGATCTGGCCACCTCCAACACAATCCTGGGCACATTGGAGTTCCTCGGCCCCTTTTTTGACAGCCAGACTCTTCAGAATGATGCTTTCCCTGTCCACAGCTTCAACCTGCGAAGTTTTCAAGCCTTTTGGCCCTGCCCTTTCTCGAGTTTCTCACTGTAAACCTGTCTAAAAGCATGCGGTAGCTCTGTGCCATAGCCTGAAAGTGGGGCTGACTTACAATTTCCTCTGCTGGGTTAATTAGCTCGGTGATTCAGTTTCCCACAAAGCTGCAAGATGTGAGCAAAAGGCAGGCAAGATTTTGGTGAGGATAACAGACTTCAGTACAATTCATAATGGGGTCTTCATTCCCAGATGAAACTTCACAAGCCTGGCATCTCGGTTAGGGTGACTACTGCTGGGGTGAAACTCTGTGTCCAAAAGCAACCCAAGGAGGAAGAGAGTTCACTTGGCTCACCCTCCCACATTTTAGTCCATCACTGAAGGAACCCAAGACAGGAACTCACACAGGGCAGGAACCTGGAGGCAGGAGCTGATTCAGAGGCCGTGGAGGGGTGCTGCTTGCTGGCTTGCTCTCCTGGCTTGCTCAGCCTGCTCTCTCATAGAACTCAAGACCACCAGCATCGGATGACACCACCCACAATGGGCTGGGCCCTTCCCCATCAATTAAGACAATTCCCTAGAGACTTGCCTTCAGCCTGATCTTACTGGGCATTTTTTTTTTTAATCGAGTTCCCTTCTCTCGGATACCTTTAGCTTGTGTCAAGTTGACTTAAACCCACCCAGCACGCCTAGCCCCCACTGTCCGCATTCCTATTCTGTCCTGGAATTCTGAGCTCCTGACAGACTCGCTCATTTAGCCCAGTATATAGCTTACATCCTAAGCTTTCTCTAGTTCAACTCTTCAAGATTTTCCAGTCCCTCCCCCACACAAACCAGTTCCAGAGCCTAAGGCATCATAGCATCAAGGGTCGTCGCAGCAACGACCCCGTGCCATTAATAACAACTTTCTATGTTAGGTTTTCTTCCTGGGACATACTGCCTCGACTCAAGAGGGCAGGTTTCAATCTATAGCTCTTGACACCTTGGATTCTGAGCCTTTGGTGATGCGAAATTTTAGGGTGGTTAGGAGCACCTGACGGGAGTTACTTGTGTCAGGTCAAGAAGGAAGCAGATCAGGTAGCATCAGCAAGAGGGGGACAAGATAAGATACTGTGCCCAAAGTCACATGAGAGTGACATATTTCCTTCAACCAGTCCTGCCTTTCAGAATTCTAGCCCTCCCTACTAGCCTATTCAAGTTCAGAATCCATCCATAGATTAAACCATTCGGTGGTCACGGCAGTTGGCATCCACTTGGTTTTGGAGTTGCCTCACGGGTCTAGAGATGTGCTAAACTCAGATCCAAGAGGCCTCTCAATCTAATGAAGCAGGCGATCAAGAGCAGCCATCACAGCTCCTGTGTTAAAAGGTTGGTTCCCAGGGTGACCCCTCTGTGAAGTGATAGAACCTTTGGGTAAGCTGCGCTAAGAGGTCTAGGTCACTGCGTGTGCCCTGGTGTCCCCTAGTGTCCCCTGGGTGTTTTGCCTCAGTCCACCTATGACATCTGTGCTTTCCTTACAGGACCCAAAGCCTCAAGGCTAACAAGCCATTGCATGGAAGCTCCATAAACTGAGTGTGAGGCGGGGAACCTTTTCCTGGGTTTATTACCTCACAGGGACAGAGCGCTGACAAATATGCCGTCCAAAACAACACACAGAAAAGTTTGGCTACAGATATAGTTCATGGTTATCCTTCCTACCTTGCTGTCATTCTATCCCGTCTCTGTCCCCAAATACGAGTGGGCACCTTCCCTTACTTTTCCCTAGGTGTGGCTGTACTTTATTCACTGTGCTCTTTCGACCTCTCCTCTTACGCCTCTAACACAAGTGTCCCCTGGCTGTAAAACAAACTCACACTCTTAATCCGGCTCTCTTCTCAGTCAGACATAATCTCCAAAGACTTTCGTTACATCTCTGACTGCCAATGGTCTTTCTGTAAAATCTGGGGCCGGTTTATCCTGTGGCTTTTATAACGTACCCCGTATGGTACAGGACCCCGGCAGGAGCTAAGCAAGCTGCATCTAGAAATAGTCTCTCTCTCTCTCTGCATCACAATGCTTCTTTTGGACCAGGAGCAGCACTGGGGAGCTGGCTACCTGGAGCCCCTGGGTGACCTTCCCAATCTAGAGCCTGGTTCAGATAGGCTGTAGTTGAGTTAGTGCCCCTTTCATGTTCTTTGCAATATGGATACCAGAAAAGGTGGTGCTGCCTGTACACACTCGTTCCCCATCTCAGAGGCACAGCACTGGTCAGCTCAGTGGTACTCACACTGTAGGGAAGTTTTGACCCTGGTGTTGGCAGTGAAGCTCCAGAGTAGGAGAACGTGACCCTGGCGCCTCAGAGCGAGCCCGTCTCCCCAGTGTCTGCAGTTGGTGACAGGTTACTGGAGGCAGAAGCACCCACTCACTCTCTCTCCGCACACCAGGTTCCATGTGGGGAGTCTTACCTAAGGTTTCAGGTATGTTTTCAGTTGTTGAGTTGAAAACGCCTTCAGTGATTGGACCTGGGGGAGGAGGAGAAAGGATAACAATCTATAATTTAAGACCTCCATTTTCACCCACCTCTCTGTGAACGGATTCTTGTGTGCTCTAGAGTCTATTCTACTACTCTACTAGTCTACTCTACAGAGAGGACCCAGCGAGGAGTGCTGCTCCTTCCCATGGTGTCTGAGGAAGCCCTCTGGGACCTGAGCTTCTCAAATGGAAGATGGAAAGGCGTTACCCATGGAGCAGCAGTCCCTAACCCTGCCTTCCTGGTCACTGGAATCACCTCCAGGATTGTAAGACAGTGTCCATGATCAGCTCAATCACAGGGACAAAAGAAGGAAGAGGGCCACACACTTTGTTTGGTGGGGAGCTTCAATTTACCTCCTGCATGGCTGGTGGCACTGTCTGGATGGGGCCAGGAAGCTCCGGCCTCAGACCCCACCGGAGCAGCTGGAGCCCAGCTCAGCACCAGTGAGGAGAAGCACTTGCCCAGCCCCTGGTTTAGGCTTCCCGTGTCGCCACCCAAATACTTGCTTGTCCTGTGTGAAGACACCTCATGCACGTTTTTCTCTGAGAGCCCTGGGCGGCCCTGCACATTTTTGTGCTACCCTGGGTTCCATGGGGCAGACCAGAGACTGGTCGCCTCATCCCTCCAGCATGAGCAGAGCCCTCCAGGCTGGTGTGTCTGAGGTGAGGAGTGGAGTCTCTGATGAATGGGTCCAGGGTTCTGGATGGCTGTTGTCTCCAGGGCCCAGGGCTCTTATTGGTGATGCGTGCTCTACAGATGGGGTTTAGCTATATCTGGCTACCATGGGAATTCTGAGGACCGGCTTCTTCTCTGTAGCATCCACTACTACTCCCTCCTTCTGACATGACCTCTCTTTATGAGGGACTGTGATGTCCCTTGGTCTGGTACATCTCTTAGTATGAGCTCAAGGTTGGCCTCTTCTCCCAGATCCCAGGTCCTGGGACTCCCAAAGACGGCAGGCAGGGCCACCCTACCTTCCATGTCTGAGGCACAGAGCTCTGTCTGGGAGAACTAAAGTTGCGGCTAAACCAGTGACAAAGCTGTTCTCAAAGGCTTTAATGATGGACAATCTGCATCCCAATGTGTTCATCTGCACGGCTCAGAACAATGGGAAATATGTAAGGAGGTCTGCGGTGGTGATGACAATTGCTTCTCAGTGTGCTGACCTTGGTAAACCAAACAAACAGTACAGTTCCTCTTTGCGAGAGGCATTAATGGTTCATTACGAATGGGTACAGCTGCGCAGCGCCAGCACTTTGTTAAAAATACTCTTTTCATCTCGTGTCTGTCCCGTAATCACAATGGGAGCATTGTGCGAGTCAGCCGTGTGCACATGCGTGGTGTGTACGCTCCTGTCGTCTGTGCCTGTTCATTTGCATTGTCAAGTGTAGCTGCTCTACCGTACTTTTCCTGTTGCCACCTCCCACGTGGCACGCGCCCACGAGGGTCAGGACACTCGGATGTCCTCTCGGTCACCACATCAGCGCATTCTGGCTTCATGGAGTTCACTTTTGTATTCCGAGTTCGCTTAGGTTAATTGAGTAGATACTCGTCTCCACTGTGAGGGTCATATGAACTGCTGTCCCTCTCAATGGCCAACACTTCCATGTGAGGGACCCACACTGTGGCAGGCACAGCTCCTCTCCTGACAGGCAGCGGGAGCACCTCTAGGATGAGATAAGGTCACCTGAGTTATCCTCAGGGAAATCTGGAAACTGTTTTCATTGGCCCCTCAACTCAAGAAGACCCCGAGGATCATACTAGGCTATGACCAGGTCTCAAGCTGGAAGGACCTTGAGTGTCACACTGGGCTATGACCAGGTCTCAAGCTGGGAGGACCTTGAGTGTCACACTGGGCTATGACCAGGTCTCAAGCTGGGAGGACCTTGAGTGTCACACTGGGCTATGACCAGGTCTCAAACTGGGAGGACCTTGAGTGTCACACTGGGCTATGACCAGGTCTCAAGCTGGGAGGACCTTGAGAGTCGCCCAAATTTCATCCAGGTCTCAGGCTTATAAAAACCTCAGGTCTCAGCCTGGTCTCAAGCTGAAGAAGATGTCGATGTCATAAGACTTAAGAAATGATAGTGACCCTCCACAGAGGTGGGGGTGGCGGTGGTGGCGGCGGCGGCGGCGGCAGCAGCAGCAGCAGTAACAGCAGCAGCTGCAAGCTCCTCAGTGGATACCTGCTGAGTGTTCTCAGCCTGGGCAGCTGCACATAGGCATGGGCACATGGTGATAGCAGACGCATCAGCGAGGACAGGTCTCCTGTGCCAACCTTAAACCCTCCCTGCCCCGGCTCTTCAGAAGCTAACAGGAAAGTAGAAATGTTGACATAATTCACGCCATTGTTGGACCGTGGAGACCACTTGCCCTTGTACAAATATTGAAGCAGGCTAGACTATCCTGTCCAGGCCAGTGCTGACTATGGCTGTTAACATTTGGGGCTGTCACGATCTTGGGTACTAACAAAAATCCTGTAGAGAAAAGCAGGCGAGCAAAGGTGGAGGACAGCCTTTGGACAGTGAAACCCTAAAGGCTGTCACGGTCACAGAGAGAGCAATGGTTAGGACACTGAAACTCAATGCTGCCTTGAGAAACTGGCGCTCCCTCCTACTCGTGAAGCATCTCTCTCTCTCTCTCTCTCTCAACACTCGTTGAGTTCTATGGCTTGTGATGACGCTCTGCGAACATCTGAGACTTCCCAGTCTGGGCTCTGGGTGTTAGAAAAAGAAAGATGCTACATAAAGACGATTTCTAACCAGCCTGATGCTACCACAATTAGTACGGTTTTTGTAGAACTCCTAAATAATCCCAACTATTGAGACTCTCGCTGTTAGGCACAAGCTCACATTTACACTCGGGCTCTCTTATCTCTTCCATACAGAGAGACTAAATATATTTGCGTCTGTTAATAAGCACGCTGCTTCTGCCACATTAAGAATCACGGGGAGATGGATTAGTTGGGAAAGTGCTTCCCTTGCAGGTATGAGGACTTGAGTTCAAGTCCCCTTAGAACCCACGGAAAAACCCAGGCATGGTGGCATGAGGGTATAACCCCAGCAACGGAGAAAGGAAAGGCAGACACAGGCAGACTCTGAAGAGCCTATGAGCCAGCTTGGGCTGTATAACAAAGCTCCAGGTCACATGAGATGGAAGGCAACAGCCCTGAGGCTGTCCTCTGAGCTCCACATGCCTGTGAATACATGTGCATGCGCGCGCGCGCGCGCACACACACACACACACACACACACACACACACACACACACACACACACACATACACAAAGGCACCCACACCCAGTAAAATGCTACAGTAATGGGTCCTAAGCTTTTGTAAGATGGAGATCCAGGACGCCTGCCACCAAGGGCCAACATGGGACCAATAATTCATAGCTTCTAAGTGTTCTCCATTGAAATCACTACTTATGTATGTGATTAAACCTCCTCTGACTCCTAGGAGGGAGAGACTGACTTTGCAAGTAGGCTTCAGTGAAAGTTGTCAGTTTTTGATAAGGGAAGCCGAGAGACGGGAAGGACCAGCCATTGTTAGGAAAAGAAGAAAGTCATTTTGTCATAAATAGTTTAAAAGTTATTTAATAAAGAGGAGAAAAAAAATAAGGAACAAAAAGCCCAAATGGGTATGGTAAGGTGTAAAGGGTCTATGAGGAAAAAAAGAGAGAAATCTAATCTCCTATGGCCAGGCCGTGTAAATGGATGGCCATTGTGAGGTTTTGAAATGAGCTCCGGTATCAGGTGTGCGGCCATGTGGAACGGCCCCTGCTTCTCTCTGCTCAAAGGACAGAGTTCCTTGGACTATTGGCCTCCTCTTAATAAGAGATTATAAGTGTTTTCTTTACCTGTTGAGTAACCTCCCCTGTAGACAAAGGCTCTGTTCTTACCAAAATAATTTCCTGTGCTTCGTGTTGTCTTTTCAAACTTTTTATTACTTAAGAAAGCAGAGCCCTCTCGGTATTGAGAGTGAAGGTTGGTTATTTTTTCCCGTTAACAACTATCTTATTTCCTCTATTTTCCTTGAAAATCTCGTCATTTTGGTTTGCTGGGTAACAGCACTGTTTCACAGTAACCTGTGATCTCAGTCAAGTCTTCAAAGCTCCTGACATTTTTTTTGACACCTCCAAATTAAAGTCTAAATGCAGCCTTTCTGACCACAAGCTAACTTTGAAATTTCCCAGAGGCCCCTTGGAAAATCTCTAGGGATTCGTTCTGTCATCCCGTGAAAGACAGATCTTAAGCTAATTAGCTTACTTGCTATGTGAACTCACAAAGGGAAGCTCTGTAGAGTAAGCAGTGCCGAACCCTTTGTATTACCCCTCTGTGAAGATACGTCAGGTGTCATGAGATGTGTGAGATTTCCGGGGATTTGCACTGTCTTTACTCTCCACGATCCGTCCCTGTACGGTGTGGTCAACCGTCATTGCACTCACTGACGTTAAACATTGTAGGTCGTGAGAACGACACTTCTCCCTGCTGACCGCGGAAGGTGGGCTTGTGGCAGGGCACCACGGAGCCTGGGTTCTTTGCAGATGATTCCTGTTTTGCTCGGATGCTTTCTTGAAAGCAGGGGCAGTCACCGACAGTCCAAGGTTCTCTTGGACTCTGACCAAGAGACTAGGATAAGACTGTTGATGGCACCAAGATTGCTTAATGGGGGCCTTTCCAGATAGAGGAAGAAGCAGATGGGTCCCTGAAGTGAACAGACCATGGCGAGTACCCTCGCCATACTCTCGGGGTCAAGGGTGGTTTCAGAAAGTCTGTCCGAAGCTTTAGTACTTGTTTTGCATGTTCAAAGACAGTTGTCCACTAACTCAGAGAAGCTTTGAAATTACCCTTTTTGCTTGGTTTTGGAGATAGGATCACTCTCCAGAGCTGTGGCTATTCTGAAGCTCATGAGGTAGACCAGGCTGGCTCTGAACTCACAGAGATCTATCTGCCTCTGCTTCCTGAATTCTATGACATCTGTGCCACCACGCCCAGCTTGAAATTATACTTTTAAAAGTATATTTACTTTTTAAAGATGTGTGTGTGTGTGTGTGTGTGTGTGTGTGTGTACGTATGACAATCAGAAAAGGGTGTTTGCTAGAGTTCTGGGTGGTTGTGAGCCACCCAACATGGGTGCTTGGAACCAATTTCTGCTCCTGTGAAGGAACAGAAAACATGGACTGCTGAACCATCTCTCCTGCCCTTTATAATTGCACTTCTACAAATAAAACCAGAAGCGTTTATATTATATTCTCTTCATCTGGTCCACTAGAATCTCTGTCAACATTTATTTTACAGCCGTGTATTAACCTAAGTCCAATAAGAAGTTATTCTTTTTATTTTTAAAATACCTTGTGTGTATGTCTGTGTGTGTGTGTGTGTGTGTGTGTGTGTGTGTGTGTGTGTGTGTGTGTTCCCTGCACGTACGCCTATGAACCCCTTACACATCTGGTGCCAGGGAAGGCTGTGAAGAGGGTCCCAGACCCACTGAGACTGGGATTACAGACAGTTGTGAGCAGTCTTGTGTGGGTGCTGGGAATTGAACTCTGGAAGAGCAGCCAATGTTAACTCCTGAGCCATCTGTCCAGCCCCACGGTGCTATTCTTCTTGGGCCAGGTAGCTAGCTCAGTTGGCAAAATGCTTGTTGAAGAAACATGAGTTCAAATCCCCAGGACCCACATAAACATGGGATATGGTGGCTCATGTCTGTAACCCCAGAGCTGGGGAGGAACTTGAAATAGGATCCGTGGGCTTGCTAAGTAGTCTGGTCAATTTAATGGGATCTAGGTTCAGTAAGAATAACCTTTCTTACAAAATAAAGCAAATAGTAATTGAAGAAGACATTTGGTGATGAATGACCTGTGGCTTCCATACACATGTGCACTTGCACTCAGGAATGCTATGTGCACAGGCATACACACACACACACACACACACACACACACACACACACACACCCCATGATTCTATTTTCCTTGTTGCAACAGAACACTATTGGGAATTCCAGCTGCATGGCTATGACATCAGCTTGGCCTTCCTACTCCAGATATTCCAGATGTGAGGAATCGAGACTGTGGCCTGGGCCATCCCACCTGGCACCTGGCTCCCGTGGGTCCCAATCTTGTGGACAAGTGGAAAGGTCACACTTCTCAGTAGTCTGGGAACCTCACAGAAGAGGGGAATTCATCCCCATCCCCAGGATTTGTACTGAGCCCAGTGCTGGTGGCGCTTGGCCTCCCAGAAGTCTGGGGAAGCCAAACCTGGGATTCCCTATGTAAAGTACCAGAAGAGCCCGCCCAGTTCACAGGGTCAAGTCTGAACTCACACTGCCCTTCTGCAAACAGGCAGGAAGAAGCCAGGGAGATGGGATTTATAGTCAGGAGTGGCATCACTTTGCTGATCTTTGGTTGTAAATAAGGACTTGATTGGAAACTGTAGCATTCGGCTGAGGGTCCTCTCCCATTTCTAATTCCCCCAACTCCCTCTGCTTGCATTCCTGACCTGGAGGTAAACTTCTTCCTCTTCCTCTTCCTCTTCCTCTTCCTCTTCCTTCTCCTTTTTCTCTCTTCCTTTCTCCCTTTCTCTCCCTTCTTTCCCTTCCCCTTTCTCTCCTCTCCTCCTTCTCTTCCTTTTTCTTGTCATTGTCCATGAAACCTGGGTTTCTCTGGTGTCCCCCATGAGCAGTCTTCCTCTCCCAGCTGTCTTTGTTTCCTCTCTCTCTCCTGACCTGGCACTGCTGACAACTGAAGTGTGATGATCGCTCAGGGCCATCCAGAGAAACTCAGGACCCAGGAGTCACGTGTGTGCACTTCTCGGCACAGCCATGACCAATGTGGATGTTCACACTATTGCTGGGGCCACTTCCACCCTCACTGTTGGCCCGAGCAGCTTTTGGCCCGGTAACGAGGAATCCTTTCTACGGGGCTCTGCATCTCCTGATCCTCCTGCCTCTGCCTCCCGAATGCTGAGATCAGAGGTGTGGACCACCAGGCTCTAGTTCTGGTTCATTTCAAGCGTCTGAACGTCTGTGCATGTAGATATTGTTTTGCTTGTCTTTTCCTTTCCTAGAAATTGTCCTAGCTACATCCCTGGCTGTGCAACCGCAAATCCCGTAAGGGGGAATCACAGAGCTACCACGCTGCTCAAAAGGCACAGGGTGAGGAGGGGCTCACACAGCCTGCTTCTGGCCAGGTCTTTCTAACTAAGCCTGCCTGACCTAGGCTCTGTTTTAGCCTTCCGAGGTGTGCCACAAAGTCGTGCCCCAGGAAGTCCTCCGCAGTGACAGATCTCCGGCAATTCCACACGACCCCTCCCCCACTGACCACCAGTCTGCCTACAGAACACCCTTAAGTCATCAAGCAAAGAATTGCTTGACCTCCTAGTAACTTCTGTCATTCTGGCTGGTCCTATTCTGTGGATTTTTCTTGTCCTTCCTGGGACATGAACCGCACTCCCTTTATGAACCATCATGGTGGCCCCCACCCTGATTAATTTAGCCCTAGCTGGCGTCCAACCCAGAGATCTGCCTCTGCCTCTTTGCCTCTCTACCTCTCTCTCTGCCCCTCTGCCCCTCTGCCCCTCTGCCCCTCTGCCCTTCTGCGTCTCTCCCTCTGCCTCCTAGTACTGGGATTAAAGGGGCACACAAGCACATCTGGCTACCTGGCCATCATTAACAAGCACCAAGAATACTGTATCTTCCTCTGGTACTAAATGAACTAAAGGATTAGTGTTGATGTCGTTCGTGTGACAAGAACAGGCATAAAATATACTTTATCTGCTTCACAGAGAGTAGTGAGACATCAGGACTGTGCTAAGTGTTACACAAAAGGACATGTGTGTGTGTGTGTGTGTATGTGTGTGTGTGTACGCATGTGTGTGTGTGTACGCATGCTTGAGCGCTTGGTGTGTATATGTATCAATTCGTCTATGGTACATGTCTATGTGTGTGTTTGTATGTGTACATGTTACATGTGTGTGGTACATACACATGTATGTAGGTATGATGACAAGTTCAAAAGCGTGCAGTTGTAAACACGGAGGAGGGACATATGGAGGTTGGTGGCACTCTTCCTCTACCTTCGGAAGAGTTAGCACATTTCCATTAGGCTAACAGAAAGCGGCTGCTCCCTGGCATTCCTGCAGGAGAGGTGTTCAAAGATGGAGAGCCCTTCCCCTCTCTCCATCCCCCGAGTTCCAACGAAGGAAGGGAGCACAAGAAGAACGCTCCCTCTGCGGCTTCCAGGCCGGAGGTTTCTGCCCACGGAACCTACCTGAAGTTGTCTTGACTGGATGTAGCTCAGTGACTTGCCAGCAGCACAGCAGGAAGACGGATAAGAAGGTCCTTGCTCCCCTATTCGCTGCCATGGTCCTCCAGTTACAGGAGGAGCCCCTCCCTGGAAGGGCTTCAGTTTCCCTAGCCATGGACTCCTGGATACGTGGAATGTGGGGGTCCTGTGACATCACCACAGGGCATAACCTGGGTTCCTTCACCATTAGAGTGGATGTGTTATGTCGTGGACCTGTGAGAACATGGTTAAGAAGCAAGCCGGGGTCCCGCCCTGTGTGGGCTTTGTTTCCCTGTGTGATGCCGTAGGCAGTTGATGGCGTGTGAGGCTTTCTTGGTAGATGTACGTTATCAGCCTCAGAGAGGGAGAAGTGTATTCTAGCTCTTCAGACATCCAGGGAGACACAGAGCCCTGGGGACTTTACACATGTCATGACTTAAGCCCTGTGAGTTAAGGAAGGGTCTGAATAGGGTCTAGGTCTGTGGCCACATCTCTCCTCGCTGTGACAGTTGAATGACTAGAGACAAGGGCAGGCATAGCCAGAGGGCAAACCTGGTCAGCAGTGCAGCCGTGACTTGCTACCTGTATAACTAGGGACTCCGATGCCAGATCCTGGTGTGGGAGTGGATCCCTCTACATTGACTATGAGGAGTTAGGATCAGGGATAGCTCAGAAGAAGCTCCAGAAACCTGGCCCAGTTCACTCCAGAAGTCAGCCTGTAGGGTCATCCCAAAACCTGGTCCCCTAAAGCAACTGATGTGTAACTGGAACTGCAGGTTAGCTCTGCAGGGATGAACTGTGTAGTGTGGCTTCCTGCAGCTGACCTGCTGCGACCGGGCTCGTGCCCTGTGGCGGTACACTGAGCTTGGTCACTGCTGAGAAGACAAGTCCTTCCTGTCTCACGCGTGCAAACCCATCGGCCAGACAAGTCATAGGCTCAGCCAGACTCGACGGAGCTGCACAGAGACGGTGTGTGAGCTGCTCGGGCCACACACTGGCTTACAGAGGCACCAAGTTCATGGGGAGAAGGCAGGCAGGGTCAGCGGTTGCTTTTTGGGGGATTCAAATCTCAGGACTGGTCCTCCAAATTTTCCTCTGATCCTTGCTGCCCTTTAGCAAGAACTCCACACGTCCTACCTTTTATGTGGATGTTTTTAAGAAGTGTCAAGATCGGAGGAAAGTCAGGAAATTAATCTTTTGATACCCGTTTCATGGGACGCAGACTTTAACAGATGTCTGGCTTGGGACATGTAGATGCTGGCCTCTGCTGCACCCTCTGTGGAGAGACTGCCACAAGTCCCTGGCATCCGGTCCCTGCATCTTCTGAGATGGTTCCAGGAGAAAGGGGCAAATACCGGTATTTCTTTAAAAAAAAAAACAAACAACCTTATAATTAAAATTAAAAATTTAGAGGTAGGTCCTCATGTATGCGACGTTGACCTTGAACTCAGTACGTAGCCAAGAGTGGCTTTGAACTCCTGATCCTCCTGCTTCTGTCTCCCAAATGCTGGGATCGCGCACCATAGAATAGGGTGTCAGAGCCCCTGGAACTGGAGTTACAGATGGTTATTAGCCGCTGTGTGTGTGCTGGGAACTGAACCCATGTACTCTGTACAAACACCCAGTGCTCTTAACCATTGGCCATTTCTCTTACTCCATGGTCCTTATTTTGTTTTTAATAAACAGGTTTTCTATATTGCTACAACATTTTGGAAATATATGACTTCAGAATAGTTGAAAGAAGGAAGAAAATAGTCGTTTTTATTTCGGACATTTAGCACTGGCAGTACTCTGCAGGCATTATGTTGTTTTAATAAAGAATTTAATATGTATTTACCATGGGGGATTACAGGCAATAGGCATACAGAATGATGCCAGTTTAGAAAATATCCAGGTTCCCACTACGGGTCATGATCTGTAGGCATGGGGCCAGCATCCCTGCAGACCGATGGCTCCTGGGGATCCCAGCCTGCCTCCTGCTTCCCTCTGCATTCTAAAGCTTACTTAAGTTCATTTTTTGCATGGTACCCATGGGAGAAAAGCCAAGTGACCTCTGCCTTAGTTTCCCTCCAACAGAAGTTCCTTCCTGCTTAAGGGTGTTCCTGGGAGAGACGTCTCAAGTGTAGGGGCTCTCCAGTCAGACCATGGTCACTGTGGTCAAGGCTCCTGAGTAGTCAGATGGCCTGATTTAGTTCAGGGCTCAGAAATCCCAGTGAATGGTCTGGACATGGTGCTAAGTCGGAGTCTCAGTATCTTCTTTAACCAAACTCCACGGTTTCTCTGGGCGAGCCACTGTTTCCCCTTAACACTGTGGTGTAGAGGCTCAAAGAAGCTGTGTTGAGAGCATCGGGCATCTCTTCAACTTATAGGCTCTGCCTCAGTGGGCCTCAGTGGGGCATCTGAACCAAGCTCACTTAACTATTCTCATGCACTCTGGCCATCATCTCTCACCTTGGGTGACACGGATGGCCTGTTTCTCAAGGTTGGTTCTGGTATATTCTCACGGTCTTGACCAGAAGAGGATTATGGCAAGGCAGGCCCAAAGCCCAGCAGGGGCTCTTTGCTTCCACCATGCCCCTTTGTGAGTGCTGAGCCCTTCACGTTGCAGGCCCTCAGGCCACAGACTCCCAACCAAAGATCCTTCTCCAAGCTCCTTTGTGTTGTTTTCACTTATGAAAATATCCCACAGACCCATAATTTGGCAATATACATGCAACCAATTGTTTTAAAAACAGAAGTGACGCCGGCTATTATAATGTAAACTGTTTTCTAAATGAAAGAATTAAAGGAATGTAATTGGAGAAGTATACAAACAGTGGTTAAGACGCTGCTTCTGGGAAGACATATTACAACTTATAATCTTCCTCTATGGGTGTGCGTTGTTGGTGTCTAATCAGGCATGTGAATGGATTCAGGTGTTCCGTCCTATTAGCTGGAAATTGCTCTGTTATTTGCGGAGCTGTTTGTGTTACATTGTTACTGGCTCTGAGTTTCTCTCTCTGGAGCTCCTTCCCCTGGTCCCGGCAGCCTGTATAATTGTCGTCTTCACTTTTGTCTTTAGAGAGCTTTAAATAGAGCTCCCTGGATGATGCATGGTGTCAGAGTAAGAGTTCTGGAGCCTTGCAGAAGGATCCTAGAGATGTGGGGCCATCACAGAGATGTTGCGGCAGGAAGAAGGGACCAGCTCCATCTCGCTGGGTCACTGTGGGGTTGTAACCAGTAACCTATTCCCTCCAGGAAGGTTCACAAGGGAGTCCACACAGAATTGCTAAGTAACCCGTGGTCTCTGTAATAAGGGTGTGGTGACCTCAGTCAACCATGATACTCTCTGTTCCAAGGACTCCTGTACTTGGTGATGGAAACATCAAAGGGGAAGCAACAGGGAATGGTTTGCTGAGCAGGGAAAGCCTTTCTGACTCCATTCATTTGCTCACTCATTCATGGAGTATGCTTCCGGCAGGCTCAGAGCTCTCCCTGACCTCACTGGACATCAGACTGGTGGTCAGTTTCTCTCCCAGTTCAACACCACCCAACATGCCTTGTGGCAGACACTCAGGGCCACCAGGGTGGGAACTGCTTCAGACGGAGCCCAGCAGCTAGCAGGCACGTTTACGGTGGTCAGACCTGTGCTAGCCAGTACTGGCTTTTTTTAAAAATTCAAATAAGGAATTCGATAATGCTGTCAGGAAGACATTTTAGCAAAACTAAGTGCAGTCACTACCTGGACACATCCCAGGGTGAGTGGTGATAGTTCCCTGTGGCCATCAGAGTGTCCTTATTTAAGCTGTGGGTCGCAAGGCCACACAGCCTGTCATCACAGCCTTCCCTTCACTAGAACACAGGGCACAGCTCATGGGTGTGCAGCGCACAATGGAGTGTTTCTGCTGAAAGGGAAGACACTGTTGAGAGAATTTAGTGACCACTGGAAAGCTGGGAGGGAGGGAGATGAGAGTAGATAAAAACCTGTCAGAGGCACTCACTCCAGGGCTGGGGACTTGGCTTCTTTGGTAAACTGCTTGCTTTGCACGAAGAAGATCCGAGTTCCATTCTTAGAACCCATCTTAAAAGCAGCAAACCAAACCCTGCCTGCAGGCTCGCTTGCAATCTCAGCACCAGGAAGGAGGCAGAGACAGGGGGACCGCTGGGGTGCGCCTGCCATCCATTCTGGCCTCTCTGGTGAGAGGTGCTGACTCGAAACAAAGAAAAAAAGCGGACAGGGCTTGAGGAATGACAGAACCACCTGAGGTTGTGCTCTGGCTTAGCATACACGTGCACGCACACATGTACACAAACACACAAAGAACATATGCACATACATACAGATCTTTATTCAGACAACTGATTGGTGGTAGAGCATTACTGTAGAGAAAGGCTCAATTAGCAGAGCTTAAATTCAGTTTCCTTGTATGTATTTATATATGTGCATGCACACACGTGCTCACACACACATGCGAAAGCCAGAAACCGACACCAAGTGTTCTCAGTTATTCACTTTCTTTTAATGAGACAGAGTCTCTTGCTAAACCTGAACCTCACTGCTTTGGCCAGGCAGACCAGAGACCTCCAGAACCTCTTATCCCAGCTTCTCTGTGTAGAGACCATAGACCCTGCCTTTTACTACTGGGGGACCTGAACTCCAGTCTGCCTGCTTTTGCTGCAAGGGCTTAGCTGACTGAGCCATCTTCCCAGTCAGTTTTGTGATTTGTTTTGCTGTGTGTGTGTGTGTGTGTGTGTGTGTGTGTGTGTGTGTGTGTGTGTGTGGTGTGTTTGGAACGTCGCTAACGAGAAGGACAGACAGAGTTCAAGCAGCTGATGGTAAAGTGCTCACTCAGAGCTTTGGCTGACAGAGCTTCAGCCCTCTCCCCAGCCCAACAGCTGTGGGAAACAGGACATAGCATGCTAGCCCCTCAGATGTCCTCTGCGGGTTACAACATCGACTCAGAATGCCAGGCCTCCAGTTGTTGGGACTAATAGTGACGAAGGATTAAGAGTGGAAGGCCGTGGAGATAGCTCAGCTGATAAAGTGCTTTGCAAGCAAAGGGACCTGAATTCTGTCCACCAGAACCACATTTAAGAAGCTGGGCGCGGCGGTGGGAGCTTGTAATCAATCTCGAGGATGGTAAGATTAGAGAGGGCAGCTCCCTGGGACTTGCTGGCCAGCCAGCCTGCTGTAGTTGGCGACCCTTGCCCCTAGTTGAAGACCCTTTCTCAAAACAACAAAAGTAAAAGTTGCCTCAGGCCCTACACCGAATATTGAACTCTGCCCCCTCCCACACGTACATACACACACATGCACATATGCATGCATACACATGTGTGCACTTGCACGCATAAGAACACACATGCACACTTACTGTGGCACATTTTAATTTTTTTGACATTATGCATATGTATGTGAGCCTGGAGGGGTTCATAAACATCAAGACCCCAAAAAGGCCAGAAGCAGGTCGGATGTCTTGGAACTGGAGTGCCAGATAACCCTAGGGCTGTGGGCTGCCCAGCGCAGATGCTGAGAGAGAAATCTGGGTCCTCTACAAGCACAGCAAACAGTTCTTAGCTGCTGAGCCACCTCTCCATCCCCCAAAGAATATTTAAAAGAATTCAGATCCACAGTGTGGCTTAGAAGCCCCAGAGGGTTTTCTTTCTCCCGACATGTGACAGTTTCCCTGGACAAGCAGATCCAGCAGTGACTGGTCCAGCGTGGCTTCCCTGCCTGGGGCTCCTGGCCATGGAGGCAAAGCTCAGGGGCCTCCACAGGGCAGAGGAGGGCGAGCAGCTGCTGAGGGCCTCTCGTTGCCAGACTGCTCTGTGAAGGGGGATAGTGTTGGCAAATGACAAAGAAGAGAAAATTGGTGTTACACCCCGTAGTTAACGTGACGACATGCAGCTAACGAGCACTTAATGATCCCTCCCTGCTCATTTTTGTCACCCCTTTGAGAGCGTCACTTGTTTTATACTTAGCCTTACAGTGTAGGATTAGCTTGCCGCTAAAGTGAATTAGTCAGGGTTCTTTAAAACTCAGAACAAAGGTGCTGCAAGTGTGTGGGGCTAAGGGGACACAGGGGATGCCGAGATGTGTCCCCTGCAGGCAGAGCCTCGCCCAGCAGAAGGATCAGAACTTCGACTAAAGTTTGATGTTACATTTAGACCACCCTCCACCTCACACATGATGTGTCTTTTCTTCCTGAAGTCATTGTGAGAGAGAGGCCAAGGTTGCTGAAGTTCTCAAGGCACAGAGATCCCAACCCCCAGAGGAAGAACAGTTTTCAAAGCATCTTACATTTCAAAACACAGAGGGACAGCTATTTGTCACATACACAGAGAGATTCAGACAGACACACACATTCATACATACGCAGGCTCACATGTTCACAATACATAGAATATGTACATGCACATGCTTGAACATACCTGTACGCACACACATGAACATACATGTACACACATGCACATGCATTCACACATGCATGGGCACATACATTCATGATGCATATGCATATATGTGCATGCATTCATAACATATATATACACGTGCACACATGGTTGCACACATATGTGCATACTCACATATGCACTCATGCATGTCACAGGCAGGCACACACACACACACACACACACACACACGTATATTTTATATCCTTTCTTTCTTGCCTGGCATATCAGTTTCCTTCATATCCCCTCTCCAGCTTCTTTCTGCTCCTTGGGTGACTTTATCCAACTCCAAGGTTACAGGAAAAGGGTAGAATCTTTTTCCCCATCGGTCAAAGATTGTTTCCAGTTCCTCAAATGTCCCATGGAGAAGCTTGGGAAAGTTTGTTCTGCCTGCTGATCATGCCTCATGGTGAACAGAGGCTAACCTTGTAGGACCTGCTGACTAACCTCACAGGATGGCACAAGGGCCCTGTGTTCTTTTCCTCCCGAAACAACACCCAGAACTCCCTGTCAGTTCTTGCTGCATCCAGGGAACTCCTATTCCCACAACAGGGCAGACGGACAGGAGTCTGCAGCCTTGGGACTAGAGGACTCACTGGAGGTAACCAGGAAGGTTTGCAGCTGCCTGCCCTGGTTCCTGCTGACCTGAGAGTGCAAGCTCAGTGGTGATTCTGCAGTTCACAGAACCAACCATAGATGTCGACACAGTACACAGCTCCTTGGAATACAGAGGCTCAGAGCGGGCTTTTTTCATAGGCTCTGGTGGCTGAAGTTTCACCATTAAAACTGCTCCGTTTGCTTGAAATGGTTGTGTGGGGTCACGTAAGAATCACGTGCTTTCTGGGGATACGGCTCAGTGGATAAAGCAGTCTTGTCAGTTTGAGGACTGCAGTTCTGATCCCTGTAACCCGTGTAAATCCTGGCCAGGTGGGACACTAGATAAGCAGAGGTAGACCAGATGGAGTCAGTGGACTCTGGGCTCAGTGAGACATCTTACCTCAATAAAGTGCAGAGCAACTGAAGAAGATACTCGATATCAACTCTGGGTCTCGATATTCACATGCACCTGCACGCTTGTACCCACACACACTTAAACACCACACACACACACACACACACACACACACACACACACACACACACACACACACACCAGGGAGAAATTACATGCTTTGGGGGAAGATTAGCAATTCATAATGGGTTAATTCAGAATGAATTAACTTAGGAAATGGCTTTCATTGGAGGCGGGGCTGTGGAGGATGGGCAGGTCTGAAGTGATGGGAAAGCAGAGAGTAACCCAAGACCCTGGGACCCCCCACAGGCTTACTGAACATGGTGCACAGATATGGGCTGGCTCCTAACATTGCAGCACCCCACTCTAAGCCTCCACAGTCCTCTTGACTGTCTTTGTGGGGCTAAAGGCTCTGGGTATTTAAAGCTCCTAGACACAAAGCTATGTGGCTGGGGACAGTCGCTACTCCGGCATCTCCATTTGAGATTGAGCACTCAGTGAGACTGTGTCCTCATTCTGCTATCTAGTCACTCTGAGAGGGGAGCAGACTAAACTGGAATTCCATTGTAATCAATCTTAGCCTCTGCTCTCAAAGGCTCCTTTAACCATTAGTGTGCCTGACCATGCTGGATGTCTCCAGGTAAGCAAGGGGGCTCCATACAAACTTCTCTCGTACGGGGCGGTAAAAACAACCTAGCCTTTTGGTTTTGATTTCCTTTCCATCGATTTACACTAGTAGATTTAATTCCACGTCTTGGAGATGGCTTTGCGGTGAGGAAGCCATTAGGACAAGAGCAGTAGAGCTGTATGGCTCCCCCTGGGATGAAGAACACCAGGCTAATTTCATTTCGCGATCTCACTGGTGCCCAAGCTTATCAGGATACAGACCAAGGGCAAGTGTCAATGTTTTCCATGCTCTGCTTTTAGCTCCTCAGCATAGAGCCTGGGGTGCATGCCTTACACTTGGATGCTGGGCATAGAGCCTGGGGTACATGCCCTACACTTGGATGCTGGGCATAGAGCCTGGGGTGCATGCCCTGTTCTTGGGTGCTGGGCATAGAGCCTGGGGTGCATGCCCTACACTTGGGTGCTGGGCATAGAGCCTGGGGTACATGCCCTACACTTGGATGCTGGGCATAGAGCCTGGGGTGCATGTCCTGCTCTTGGGTGCTGGGCATAGAGTCTGGGGTACATGCCCTACACTTGGATGCTGGGCATAGAGCCTGGGGTGCATGCCTGCTCTTGGGTGCTGGGCATAGAGTCTGGGGTGCATGCCCTACACTTGGATGCTGGGCATAGAGCCTGGGGTGCATGCCCTGCTCTTGGGTGCTGGGCATAGAGCCTGGGGTGCATGCCCTGCTCTTGGGTGCTGGGCATAGAGCCTGGGGTGCATGCCCTGCTCTTGGGTGCTGGGCATAGAGCCTGGGGTGCATGCCCTGCTCTTGGGTGCTGGGCATAGAGTCTGGGGTGCATGCCCTGCTCTTGGGTGCTGGGCATAGAGCCTGGGGTACATGCCCTGCTCTTGGGTGCTAGGCATAGAGCCTGGGGTGCATGCCCTGGGGTGCTGGGCATAGAGCCTGGGGTGCATGCCCTGCTCTTAGCTTCTGGACATAGAGTCAGGGGTGCATGCCCTGTTCTTGGATGCTGGGCATAGAGCCTGGGGGTGCATTCCTGCTCTTAGCTCCTGGGCATAGAGTCAGGGGTGCATGCCCTGTTCTTGGGTGCTGGGCATAGAGCCTGGGGTGCATGCCTTGCTCTTGGGTGCTGGGCATAGAGCCTGGGGTGCATGCCCAGCTCTTGGGTGCTGGGCATAGAGCCTGGGGTGCATGCCCAGCTCTTAGCTCCTGGACACAGCTGGGCAGGACCTGAGAAGCTGAGGCTGTAGGAAACCCAAGGCCATGGGGCCCTGTGTGCGGTCCTCATCTAACAGTGGAAAGGCCCAGGAGTTTTGCTTGTATGTCCTCACTACCTTTATCTGGAGTGATAGCATGCAACTGAAAAATTAACTTGGGTCTTCAAAGTGCCGTCATTCTTCATGTTAGAATCGGGTGGAACACGGGTCTGACTCTTGCTGGGCAAGTGCTCTGAAGTGAAGTGTGAGTGTCCTTTGCAGATGGCCAGTGTGGTTCTGCCATACCATTCGTAGGGAAAGAAATTATATAAGGCTGTAAACTCACTGAAATGCAAACTGGATTAAAGCTTTGTTTTTTAGTTTTCAAATCTTTTTTTTTTTCTGTGAAAGGAATTAAATCCCACCATAGTTTTGCCTGAGGCTCTTTTTAGATGTTTTCCTCTGCCGTGCAAATCCCACATGATGATGATGTACTATTCTCGGGTCCAGTATCTAGACCAGTGATTCCCAGCCTTCCCAGTGTGGTGACCCTTTAATACTGTTCCTCATGTTACAGTGACCCTGCAACCAGAAAATTATTTCACTGCGACTTCCTAACTGTAACTCTGTTACTGCTATGCATCATAATGTAATTTGTAATTTTGCTGCTCTTATGAATTATAATGGAAATACCTGATATGCAGGATATCTGATATAGGAGCCCCATGAAAGGGTTATTTGACCCCCAAAGGGGTCACGACCCGCAGGTTGAGAACCACTGCTCCAGGGGTGGGACTTAGTGCTGTCTAGCAGTTGTCTGATGCTGTGCTAGCTTTGAAGAAACTGGACACTATGACCTTGGTTTAGGGATCGCTCCTCTGGTCCCCAGAGATGCATACTGTCCCCAGCTAGCCAGCCAGAGATGGAGGAAGAAGGGACCAGTAGAAGTCCTACCTGGCAGAGAAAGAAAATAGCAGAGGCCCTGGAAGAGGAGCCATTCATATCCTCACAACAGCAGGGGAGTGGCATTGCGGGGCCTCCAGAAAGTGATCTGTTTCAGATGAGCATTTGGGTAGAGGGCCCCATGTATGAGGTTAGTGCCCCTGTAAAGTGACTTGGGAGGCCCCTGTGCCCTTCTACTACATTAGAACGCCGTCTCCACGCACATGGGATCTGCTAAGACCTTGATCTTGAATTTACAGTCTTCAGAATGTCAAGCAGTAGCTCCTTCACGTAGTCCCAGTCTGGTGTCTTGTCAGAGTGACCCAAACACTGAGGCAAACACTGAGAGGAGAGCAGTGAGCATGGGCCAAGTTAGCAGGGAAAGGGCTTGGCGCTGCCCCCAACCAGGAACCTCACAGGCCTGGGTGTTGGCTGCCTGTCCTTTCCTTTCTTCTCAAACCTGTTCAGGGACACTTCCCCCACCTCCCAGTACAGGGCTGGCCTGAAGAGTGTGGTGCCTCTGAGGACGCCTCACCTACTGCTGACCTGTGGACAGATGTCAGCAAGCATTCAGCTCCCCACCCCACATCTACCTGTGAACGGCAGAGGGCACCCCGTTCAGGCCACAGATTTGAGCCTGAGAACGACATCCAAAGTCTCTGGGAGCGTAGGCCGTTGCTAGGCTCCTTACTCAGTCCTGAGACCACCCTGTAGGAATACCTCAGCAGCACCTTGACAGCGGGGGCTACGAGGTGGTCACTCTCTGTCCCTCTTCATACTCTCTACTGCGGTCCCCAACCTTCCTAGTGCTGTGCCTCATCAATACAGCTCCTCATGCTTTGGTGACCCCCAAACATAACTTTATTTTTGCCACTACTTCATAACTGTCATTTTGCTACTATTATAAGCCGTAGATATAAATATCTGATATGTGACTCCCAGGGATGGGGTGGGGGGAGGGGCATGACCCACAGGTTGAGAACCCATGGTCTACACCTTCATGTAGACCTCTTCTCATGGTTCCTCTTGTCTGGTGAGACAGTGAACCCAACCCCCAGGTGGTGTTCAGAAACAAGACCCTCAAGGGATATGAGGTAAGAAAAGGTTCTTGAGTGTAGTGTATCTTGCTTCTTCATGTCCCGCCAAGTGACCCAGGGAAGGCCAGCTGGGCTGGGGGTGGGATGGGGATGATGTTGGGCTCCGAGTAAGTTTCTAAAGAGACCAGACTCAAAAGAGGAATATCTTCCTCCTGTTGTCACTGGGAGACCTTGGCATTAGGGACCTGTGACAGAGCCATAGAGGGTGGACCCCTGGTCATCACTACTTGAGGCTACTGTTCTGACCATGCAGGGCTGTTCCCCATTTGTCCTGGGGTCCCTAGATGGTGCTTTGCTGTCCTCCTAGCCATTCATCCCACGACCCTGACACAGATCTCAGGCCTGGGGGGCTTGTTCTTTGACTAGGCTTTGGTGACTACTGCAAGTGGCTAGCCCTGATCCTGAGAACCTGGGGACATTTTCCTCCACAGCTCCAGGCTGGATACCAGCAGAGATGGGACTATACCAGACCTGACCCTACCTGGCTGGGCTTTTGAATGCTATTACTTCTGGAAGCCCAGCCCCTGGTTTCTGCTGAGGCTGGCTGCTTCTTCAGCTGATGTAGGAATGCAGAATGCATTAGAGGTCCTGATGCCCCATCCAGGAAGGCCTCAGGGTGCACGGTCATGGCTGATGAAACCCACAAAGAGGTCTGGTCTATTTGTATTCTTGGGAGCCAAGCCTGCGGTCCTCTGTCCTCTTGCCCACAGATGTGAACCATCCTGAAAGCATTTGAAGATCTCACTCTTCTGAAAGCCTTTGCACACTGGGCTGTGGTGGATAGTCAGGGTCCTCCTGCTCCTGTGTGACAGGGACGTCAGCAGAAGTGTCAGGGCGATGTGCATTTCGGAGGTCTTCCTGATATGGATTTCTGAAATAAGTTTTTAATTCCCTGGGGAAAACGAGTATTTTGATGAAGCGTCCATCTCGGTGCCCTTTCATAGAGACAGCCATCTTCAGGCCATGGGGGAAGCATCTAGTGTATAGATGCTCTGCGGCTTCATGGGTATACATACGCTCTTGGTGGGTTCTTCCTTGAGACTCTCATGCTAAAAGCCAAACCCCTGGATGTTTGCACGATGGCATCAGAGCACAGGGGCTCGACAGCTCTGGGAAGCTGGTGCATGAGGAGGTTGTGAATGATTCGTTGCTTCAGCTTTGGGGCTGCTTGTGCACGTCCCCAGAAGTCTGGGTTTTCTGGACAGATCTGGAGCACCCCTCGATTCATCTGCTGATTTGTAACTCGGTGTGGCATGGGGCAAGCCCTTGCCCTCCAAAGATGCGGATTTTGGATTCGATGGTTTGAATGAGATGTTGCGGGCATTTGAACACTTGGTCTCCAGGGCATGGTGCTGCCTGTGAGGCTTAGGAGCGTGGCCTTGCGGGGAGCAGACATTGAAGCTTCAAAAGTCTCTCTCTCTCTCTCTCTCTCCTCTCCCTCTCTCTCTCTCTCTCTCTCTCTCCCCTGCCCCCAGTGTGTGTGTGTGTGTGTGTGTGTGTGTGTGTGTGTGTGTGTGTCTCTCTCTCTCTCTCTCTCTCTCTCTCTCTCTCTCTCTCTCTCTCCCTCTCCCCCTCTCTCTCTTTCTCTCTCTCTCTCTCTGTCTCTCTCTCTCTGTCTCTCTCTCTCTCTCTCTCCAGTGTGTGTGTGTGTGTGTGTGTGTGTGTGTGTGTGTGGTCTCTCTCTCTCCTGTGTGTGTGTGTGTGTGTGTGTGTGTGTGTGTGTATGGTTCTCTCTCTCCAGTGTGTGTGTGTGTGTGTGTGTGTGTGTACAGTTCTCTCTCTCTCTTTCTCTCTCACTCTCTCTCTCTCCTGTGTGTGTGTGTGTGTGTGTGTGTGTGTGTGTGTGTGTGTGTAAGCCTACTTTTGGCTCAAGCTGTGAGCTCCCAGCTGTTTCAGCCAATCACGTGTGCCTGCTACCACACTTCCTACTGCGATGATGACCTCTTATCCCCCTGGCACCATAAGTCTAAGCAAACCCTTCATTTTATGAGTTGCTCCGGCTATGGTGTTTTATCACAGCAACAGAAAAGTCACTACCGCACCAGCCATGTCCCCAGTGGAGTCACTACTGTCCTTCACACAGGTCCCTTCCCTTTCCCTGGTTCACTAGTCAACATACCTGAAAACACCTCAAAGTTAAGGTGGGAATTTAACCCCGATATACAACGGCAAACTTGGTTTCCAAGTAGTGCATACCTCGGTGTGCGAGTATCCAGCATGGCGGTGGGCACACAGAAGATGGTAGTCGAGGCAAGCATAGGCCATGCTTGCTGAGTGTCACTGGCACTCCACGTTCTCCATACTGGAAGAGTGACTCACAGACTGTATCTCCGCACGCAGAGGGAGGGAGGGATCCCCCAGGAAGCCATGGAGACATTCGATGTCTACACACACAGCGTCAGAGCCATTCATACTTCAGATCTACTGCCATGGGTGGCCTTCCATGGCTGGGCTGTGGTTTCCCTGAGCGGTTAACTGCATCTGCAGTCTTTGGAAGAAAGAAAGGACCGACTTGTCAGCCTTTACAGGGAGTCGCTACATGGCTAGAAATTCAGGAGCTGTTCAAACCGCTCGTCAAAGCTCTAAGGTAACAAACAAGGAAACCTCACCTTTGGCAGATGTGAGCTGAATGTTGCCTAGAGTCTCATTCTGAGGGAGGACTAGTGGCTCCAGGCACTATCTGAGACGCCTTGCCGGT
This sequence comes from Rattus rattus, assembly GCF_011064425.1. Lineage (NCBI taxonomy): Eukaryota > Metazoa > Chordata > Mammalia > Rodentia > Muridae > Rattus > Rattus rattus. The sequence goes on from NC_046166.1 coordinate 71,137,968, forward strand.
ATCCCTGGTGCCATCCTGGGTGTAAGGAGGCTGCTTGGTACTGTGAGATTCTGGCTGCAGTCAGATTACCAGCAGCATGAATCCACTTGTCCAGAGCGTTTCTCAGCCTCCTCTGTGTGAGCCACCTCACCACCTTGAAGAGTTCTAAGTGTCCTGTGGAAGTGGCAGGTGCTGCAGGGTCTGAGGAAGGTCCCCTTTCCAAGCACTTGAGCTGCCCCCCATCGTCCATCCCACTCCCATCCCCTTACCCTGTTGCTCTCTGAGAAGCCAGTGCACACATCCTTAAACTTGTCATCAACACCTGGAACCTTCCAGATTCCCCCGGCTTGCAGGCTCACCCCAGAAGCCACAGCAGACAGCTTCCTGGGGTTGAGTGAGAGAATCTGAGGGCGGAGAAGCACTGGGCATGCTTAGTTAACAGCTATAGCCTCTGTCCCCATGGCACTAGTGGCAGGCAGAGACCAGATCCCCTAGGCCTCTAGAGAACGTTCCTACTTTGTTCGCCCAAGCAGCAGCCCACGTTCTTGCTGTCCACAGCACACAGGGCCGCAGAGACCGAGCGTGCAAACAAACATGGACTGAACCACAGCAAAGAGCAAACGCTTCTGTCCTTTAGACAGACAGAGGGTGGTGGTGAGGATTGACTGATGGAGAGCACTCTGCTGCACATCCCAGCTCAGCCTGGCAACGAAGACTCCCTCACCACCTCCGGATGGAACCAGGAGCTGAGTCCAGGGCTGTGAGAGGCAGAAGCATGTCGCTATTTTGAGCTACAAAATCTGCTGCACCTGATGCACCTGTGTAAGGAGGGTGAAAGAGCCTTGGGTCCCGTTGCTCCTCTTCCCTGGGTCTAGACAAGCACAGGACACGTGGGCCTGTTGTGTTGGTAATACGGCCATGTTAGGGATCCAAGCTACAGAGTATGGCAGAGCTGTGCCGTGCTATCACAATGGCAGATGAAAGCTCAAGGTGACAGCTTGGCCTGGTGTCTTAGTTAGGGTTTTACTGCTGTGAACAGACACCATGACCAAGGCAAGTCTTATAAGGACAACATTTAATTAGGGCTGGCTTACAGGTTCAGATGTTCAGTCCATGATCATCAAGGCAGGAGCATGGCAGCATCCAGGCAGGCTTGGTACAGGAGGATGAAACTGGGCCCTCCTACAGGCCATCCTAGGCTATCCATGTACTGACCACTCCACTATGGCCACAGGAACACTTCCTCTGTCTCCTTCTACCTGCTGGCCCCTGGGGCATGGTCAAGCCAAAGCAGCTAGAATAGGAAGACCCTTTGGCACTCCAACCACATCTTGTCTCCTTAGCTCTTAATGTGCACATGGGGGCAGAAGTTAAAGTTGAATGTCTTCCTCAAGGTCTCCTTCTAAACCAGGAGCTCACTGATTTGCTAGGCTGTCTGGCCAGCTGAGCTCCAGAGATCTGCCTCTTCCAGACCCTCCGGCGTTGAAGTTACCTACGTGCACAGGACTTTTACATGGGTTTGGGGGATCAAACGTTGGTCTTCTTGCTTACAGCAAACACTTTATCCTTTGAGCCATGGTCTTGGTCCCTGGCCTGACCTCTCAACTTCCCTCCCCTATGCTTCTAAGAATTCTAGGGGCTGTAGTGCCCTTCCTCCAGGTCTTGCGTTCTTCCTTCCTCCTCTTTCTCCACGTTCCCTAAGCATAAGGTACTGAGAAGATGTCTCCTTTAGGGCTTACCACTCAGTCTCTTATTCACAGCTCTTAGATGAGATTTTTTTTTAAGTAAATTGCTCAGATTTTCCAATGGTCACAGTGTGGGAATTACCGAATTGGTCTGTTGTAGGGCATTTCTTTCAAAGTCCCCAAAGATCGTCCTAGAGGTGGAAGTGGACTTCGTAAGACCGGACCATTGCTACTTGATTCCCGGTTGGCCTAGGAAGCACCGGGGTTTGTTTCAACAGTGATTTTTCTAAACGCCTTCATCAGTAACCGGAGAAAATTGTCTTTCTGATCTGCCTTGTAAAACCTGCAGCTGCCAAATGTCCGTCAGGAATCGTGAGCTGCAGATCTTCAGCAGGCAGAGAGGGCTGCAGCAGCCTGCAAACAGGTGCACCGTGTTACCATTTACACCCGGACTTAGGAGACCCGAAACACACAAGGGCAATAGATTTGCAAATGTCTCGAGTTCTAACCCTGGAACCAGCAGCTATGCCTGTGTCATGTGACAATTATATACTCGTTGGCTCTGGCACATACTCTGCTTGCTTTGCCTGCATTTGAATAAGAACCAAAGAATGCCCTTTACCGTGTCAACGTAGTTAACAGAACGGCATGCTACCTTCGGTGTCCCCATTTGAATTTAAAGTTGGCTTTTGGGTAATGAAGAGTTGCCAGTTCCTGCACACAAGTAAACTAGGGTGTGTAGTGAAATGGGGGAATCGTTCCGACAGCCACTGTGCCCTTCCTCTGTCAGAAAGGGCCGGGAAGCATTGGAGTTATTTCTTGCACCTTACATTTGCTTGTAGACTCACTTCACTGTCACGGTGTGTTACCATGGGTAGTGTTCTTGTGTGCAATAACAGCTCCATTCCTGGCTTAGGGTACAGAGCCTTTGGCTATAGCCCCCACAACACACACACACACACACACACACACACACACACACACACACACACACACACACACCCTCCATGCTGCCCAGTAACCACCTTGAAATGCACAGCCCCCAGGAGCTCGGGCAGCCATGCACTGGCAGGGTCAGCCGAGTGAGAGAGAGAGAAGAACGTTAATGATGATCATGTCCTGGGGCGGGCCCTCGAAAACTAACTATGAAATAACAGAATTGCACACGGGCCCTTTGGTTTCCTAAAAATGCAGAAAGGACCAAAAAGCGGTCCATTTGCATCTTGTGGCACAAGCTCTCTGAGGAAGTATTAGCGACCACTTTACAACGCATCAGCTGCCTGCCTGCTAGGGGCCCCAGGGCTCACTTCTGAGGAAGGTCAAGCGGTATGCTCCACGCTGGATTACCTCTGCCATTCAGTTCATTAGAAGAGTTTATGGACTTACATTATGCCTGTAATTTGTAACCTGCTTGCTGACAAGGATCCATGCTAACATATGTCTAATTTGCCAAGGTTATCTTGAGTTCCGTTCATCTCCTCCACTAACAATGAGCCTCTGATCCCATGCCTCCCGGATGAGGTACATGTGGTTTCATATTTACTGCTATCAATCACAGGTAATTGCCTCCAGCTCCCCAGCTCAGGGTGGAGGGTGGCTTCTCTGTAGCCTTTGATGAAAGATGGCGGGATTGCACAGCCAGGGGAGGGTGCCGTGCCCCAGCCTCCCCAGAAGGAGGGGTCTGTTAATGTAGCCACGGGACACACCATGTAACCCTGCAGAAATGTACGGGGACAGGGGTTTCTGTGTTACTGTGGTTGTGATGGGGAAGAAAGGACACTGTTGCTGGGGTCTTCTCTGGGATCTGGTGAATGTGACCAAGAGTCATCCAAGAGGACAACTGCTGGCACAGTCTGAATGCCTGGCTTGTCCAACCTCCCACTGTCTGGGTAGAGCGGTGGCATAGAGACCCCAAGTATTCTACAGAACCAGGCTGTGAGAAGAGCCTTGGGCAGTGGGATTGTGAATTTTAAGGTTTGCGACCGTACTCTGAAGGTTTGGTGCTGCCAGCCAAGCCTCTGCTGGGGCTGCACAGTCAGAACTGAGGACTAGGCTGCCTGACTAGAATGAGGCAGGCTAGCCCATCTCATTCTCCTTCGTAAGTGATCTTGCTGCCTGGTTTGACCATTATGTGTATCTGCATGTGTGTGTGTGTGTGTGTGTGTGTGTGTGTGTGTGCATCTTCTTGTGTGCAAGCACACACTCAGGTGTGTATCTGTGTGTGCATATGTTTGCAAGCACATAATGCTCATGTGTATATCTGCCTGTGTGTATCTGTGTGTGTGCAAGCACATGTTCATGTGTGTCTCTGTGTGTGTGTGTGTGTGTGCGCGTGCAAGTTCATGCTCAGGTGTGTGTGTGTGTGTGTGTGTGTATGAAGGTGTGTGTAGACACACGCATTTATGGAGATGTTCATCCTCAGGAACAATCCTTACTATGTTTTATTTTTGAGTCAAGGAATCTCATTGGTCTAGAATTCAGTAAGTAGGCTACGATGGTTGCCCAGAAAGCCCCAGGCTTCCATCCTCCTGTCTCCGTCTCTGCAGCACTGGCGTTACAACCAGGCAACACCACACCTGGAGTTCTCTCATGGGTTCTGGGCACGGAGGCCAGGCTCTCACTCTTTCAGGGTAAGGACTTCAAACTTTGCTGTCTCGCCAGCTCTGACTTTGTGGATTTCTCCATGCAAAGCACCAATTGCTCACCATGAGAATATCATGGCTGTTTGGGGCTTGGCCTAGAGAAAGTATACAGAACTGCCGCACGGCTCCAAAGCTACAAGTCTCTCGGATGAATCAGTGTAGAGACGAGAGTCTGGGACTTCTCTGCTCATGTGAGCTTCTGGCTCTGGCCTATGCTGTGCAGAAGCCAGCAATCCTGGGACATTTGACACTACCTGGGAGACAGCAACAGAATGGAATAGAAACACAATTTCATAAGTGTTTTTCTTCCTTTGAGTAGGAGGTCAGCAGTGATGGTCACAGAAGAATAAATCTCTCCAAGGATGGATTTTGAAGCTGGGCATGGTGGTACCCACCTGCAACTGCAGTATTTGGAGCTCTCAAATTGAAGGGAGACAAACAAGCCATCGACAATGGCCTCTGTAGTTGCTACTGACCTCACCGCGTGGTCCTGAGTGTCCCTGACGGATGTGTGTGCCCCTTTATGTGGGGCACACAGGGGCCTGTCCTTCATTAGATCACTGATTCCTAAGTTGTGGTCTTGTCTTTCTTTGTTCTCTTGTCACATGTGTAACTGATATTTAAAAAAATTAAAGCCTGATATGGATACCAGGCTTTGAGGTAGGGCAACGTCCAAGGTCCCCCGGGCAACAGCAGTCCTGAATGAGGCGTCTACAAACAGGCCACGTGGTAACTTTTGTTAGTGGACTTTTACCATGGTTAAAAAGAACTCCCTAAAGTTAGATGATCGGCTCACAGCAAGGCTTGTGGATCTTACAGCAACGCAGGGCAAGTGAGCTGGAAATTAGACTGTTTGCTCACATTTAGCCTGAGGAGCCTCCCCAGGAAAAGACAAGTGTGGTGGTCAAGGCCCAAGGTGGGGATGGAGGGGCTACGTGCCATGGGCAACTGGCAAGGGCTATGAACATCGTTCCTTTGAATGTAGGGACTTTTCTCTTCAGCCATTGCTGTAGAGGGTAGGGGGACAGGCGGGGACATTCCATGGCTCTTCCAACGCTCTCACAGGATCATGGAAAGAGGCAGGCACATGGCCTGGTATCAGTAACCACAGTCTCTGGTCTGGCACAGACATATGTGACCCACTGAAGGCTCACTGCCTGAGGTTATCAGTCTCTGAGCCTATCTGAAGGCATTTCCTCCTCACGGTGACAAATCTGTCTCTCATTCTGGGGGCCCAGCACTCTGGGTAGGACTCACCTGTAGCATTATTACTCTGTTCTGGAAGGCAGCTAATAAGAGCAGGGGAGCCTCAGAGTCGGGGGTCAATTCCCTGAAGACATAACTGTGGGCATTGGTGTTCGTCAGAAGCCAGGAGACATGCAGGGGTCACACCTTGTGCTTTTCTACTGTTATTCCGAGATGGGTCTCTGGTCATCCTGAGCTGTCTGGTAGAGCAGAGAGGAATGATGGGAAGGAATGGATGCTGGAGAAGCTCCAGGGCAGGAACAGCATTAGACACAAAGGCGTGTGCTTGCCTTACTCTACCTCATGGCTTACAAGTCTGCATCTGAAGAAGAGAAGGGAATACATGTATTTTATGTGTATGAGTGGTTTCTGCCTGCATGCATGTATGTGCACACCATGTGGTGCCCACTGAAGCCAGAAGTGCACTGGATCCTCTGGAACTGGAGTTAGACAGTTGTGAGCCACCATGGGGACGCTGGGAACTGAACTAGGATCCTCAGTAAGAGCAGTTAGTGCTCTTAACTATGGTGCCATCTCTCCAGCCTCCCCAGAAAGGAGTGTTTTGAAGGACACCTACAGCGTGACAGAGGTCACATTCTTTCCAAATGGTAAACTAGAGAAGTGTTTGGTAAAATGTGCAAAGCAGACACGGAAGCTCATCTGCCTAGAGAGAAAACCAGCATAGTGCAAAGAAGCTGACACCGTAGAAACTTCCCTTCTTTCAACCTGAGGACTGCATTTTCAGTGGCTCAGAGATCACCTTTACAGAGAGGGGCAGATTGGTAATAAGTCTTTAGATAGATGATAGGCAGATGATAGATAGATAGATAGATAGATAGATAGATAGATAGATAGATAGATAATAGAAGATAGGAGAGGTAGATGATAGAAAGATAGGTAATAAATGATAGAATACACACACATACAGACACACGCACACACACACGAATATTGACTAGCAATTGTCTTCCCAAGGACTTTGGAAGACCAGTTATTTATTCTCTGCTTTCCTGATACATGTGTATGCATGTGTACACACACACAGACACACACACACACACACACACACACACACACACACACACGAATATTGACTAGCAATTGTCTTCCCAAGGACTTTGGAAGACCAGTTATTTATTCTCTGCTTTCCTGATACATGTGTATGCATGTGTACACACACGCACACACACACACACACACACACACACACACACACACACACACTCACCTTCACAGACTATGTATGGTAAATGCAGAAGACTCTTGTGCTAGGAGCTATCTTGAACATCCTGGAAAGCAAAAGACTGTGTTAGCTCCCTTACATGTCTGACTTACAATTGTTACAACAATCCAGCAAAGGATTTGCATCAGTGAAGATGTTACTGGGCTGTAGAGGACTGGGGTCCTGGCCAAGGCTCATGGCTACACTATGATAGGGGAGCCAGTCTGGGACAGCCATCCTACTGTGCGTCATGAGGTCCATTGTATACCTACCCCATGTTCTTCATTGTGGCTTTTTGTTGTGTGATTTTTCCTGGATAAATATGAATAAATGTCTATTTACCCCAGGTAGGACAACAGCAACAGGCCAAAAGCTGATCCCATCCATGTCTAGCTTAGTGAATCAATGAGTTTATTGGGATTTCTAGCAGGAATGTGGTGACCATGAAAGTTGTGTCTCTTGCATAACCTTCAGTCTGCTTCCTGGAGCTGTGAAACTACTAATGTCTCGTACAATCTCTTATACAAGGGAACCTTATGAAAAATTTAAATTTCTAAGCTGTTAGTTGTGTAATTTTCCTTCACTTCCAAGTTGCATAGCTTCAGAGAAGCCAGACCGAGTCTGTGCGTCCTTCTGGTTGAAGAATGTGAATCATAGACAAGACTTTTGCTTCACAGACAAATAAGTATATTGCAGATGATGCACTGAAGTGTTGCAGTACTAACTTCTAAAGAGCTAGTGGCTGCAGGATCCAACACTGTATCTGAAAGCTTCTTTTTAAACTATGATACTGTTAGATACATTGCTCTCTTAGATTTGGAGTACCTCCTTTGCCAGCATGCCGGGCTATGCAGGGCTTCCAAATATTGATATGTCATGTGATATTAAAAGTCATATCCATTCCTATCACCCTGGCTTTGGTCAGGCTTTGAAAGCTCAAATTTCCTCACTGACAACAATTCCTGTTGCAATTGCTCTTGATGGGGAGGACTGGTGCTGTCATCTTGGGAGAAGCTCTACTGTTTGCGTCTTGTCAGAGGCTCATCTGCGAAAATGTGGCTAGTTTAGCTGGCAACTCACACCTGCCCCTCCCCCACCACCCATACCTAGGTATGTAGCAGAAGTGCTTTTCTTTCTTTATGTGGTGCTGGATATGGAAGCTTGGGTCTTGGGCAGGCTAGTCAAGTGCTATACTGCTCAGCTCCACTCTAAGCTCAGAAGGACTTTATTCTAAGAAACAAGGATCCATACTTTATAAAAAGAACATTCTCATTTAATAATGAGAACACTGTAGACTCAGGTCGGCCAAAGTAAGGCTTTATGACCTTGCAAAGTCAGATATTAGCCAGAAAAACATTGAGTGCAGGGAATAAGTTAATGCCAACACTTTACTCTTATTCCATTTGAGGGAATAATTTTATCTGTCATCTAGGTCTTATCTTTCCCTCCGTGGCTTAGGTTTATTTTTCTCAACAAAAGCCCTGGGGTTGATCCTGACTATTCTAAAGCTCATCTACCACAGGACCTTGCAAGCAAGCTTGACTGTTTGGCAATTTTATATTCCAAGTTTCTAGTGTCCTTTGGGGGACTTGATAGTTTGGAGAGATAACTAGACTAGCAAGTGTTAGCAGGGGTCTAGTATTTTCTCTCAGTTTCTATCTGACCTAAGCTGGGTCAAAGCCCTGTTGCATCACTGAGTAAAGCCAGTCTTGGGGCGCAAACACAGAACTCCCTAGCAAAACATGATCAAGACTCAGAGCTGGTATCAGCAGAATCTTTGGCAAGGCAGCCCATGTGAACTTGAGGGCATAGCTTAGGCCCACAGATCCTGTCCTGCCAAGACTTACAGGCTGGGAATAAAACTCAGATCCTACGCTGTTTTGCCAAGTGACTTCTGCTTCTTCTCCTCCTCGGTCCTCTGAAAGACCGGCAAGTCCTCTTAACTGATGAGCTGTCTCTCCAGCCTCAAACTTATTTTTAGATTTTCATACTAGTATGTGTTGTACACAGAACACATTCCCACCAGTAGCCCCCTGTGAGCTGCCTTTTCCCACTGCTCCTCCATGTTTAATTTCTTCCTGCGTGTCATATATGCACACGACTTCATGTATCTGTGCAAAATCTGCACGAGAGGGACCACATTATATTTGTCCTTCTCAGACTGACTCAATTTGATCTTCCTGCCTCTGCCTCCTGACCACTGAGGCGAAAGCCATTCACTGCCATACCCGGCTTCTATACGTTTATTTCTGAGGAAGCTTCCCAAGTATCAAGTGGCCTCTGACCTGCTTTGTGCTGAGGGTGGCCTTGAACTTTTGGTTCTCTTGTCTCTACCTCTTGAGTACTAGGATTATAGCCGTGTACCAAGTCAGAGTGGCGTTTTCCTGACCCTGTCTGCCCCTTCACACATCTGCTTTGGTCCTTCCACAGGCGCCTGTGTAGTTAGGCGTCTCTCTTCCTACTTCCACTCAATTCCTTGTCATTGTTCTTAGTTGCAAAGTAGTTAGAACCCAGGACATGCTTCTAAATTTTGACCATGTCATTCTCAAAAGTCAGGAAATCCTATGAATCTGAGGAATGGGCCAAGGGAATTAATTTACACATTCATTCATGCATGCATGCATGCATTCATTCATCCATTGAAACTTGATCTCATAGTCTAGCTTGGCCTCCAACTTCCTAGGTAGCTGATGTTGGTTCCTTAGCCTCTGTACTGGCTGGCTCGACACAACTAGTGTCATCACGGAGAAAGGAGCCTCAGTTGAGGAAATGCCTCCATGAGATCCAGCTTTAAGGCATTTTCTCAACAAGTGACCAATGTGGAAGGGCCCAGCCCATTGTGGGTGGGGCCGTCCCTGGGCCAGTGGTCCTAGGGTCTATGAAAAATCAGGCTGAGCAAGTTATAAGAAGCAAACCAGTAAGCAGCGGCCTCCATGGTCTCTGCATCAGCTCCTGCCTCCAGGTTCCTTCCCTGACTTCCTCCAGTAATGGATAGTGATCTGCAAGTGTAAGCTAAATAAACCCTTTCCCCTCCAACTTGCATTTAGGTTATGGTGTTCTATCACAGCAATAAAACCCTGACTAAGACAGCCTCTATTGCTGGGATTATAGGCGAGAGCCACCATGACAGGGTTGACAGGGGTGCTAGACCTTGGAGCCCTCAGAAATCAGCCCTGTGGGAACCTGGCCTGTTATACAACTTGTCCCAGGAACCGGTCATGGTTGTCCCTTCTGTGAACCTCCCCGACAGCCTCCCTCCTCTTCCAGGAATCAGAGTAGAACTCGCCCTACCTCACTGCAAACAAAAGGCTACACACTTAAGACCCTCTCAGCAGACTTCTTTTTAAAGCAGACATCTCTCATTTATGCTGGAGCAGGGAGAAGATTCATTAAAAGGAAAAAGATAAAAAAAAAAAAAAAAAAAAGCCCCCATCCCAGGCTTGACGACAAAGGGCACCTCCCGGTTTGGCTCTCCCCAATGGTGGGACCTAATTACCAGCGGCCCTGGCGGGCTGGGCCTAGGCTGCCAGCTTTGCAGAGTACAGTTCCTTTAATTACACACACATTTCCCTGCTCTCCGCTCTCTGGCAGCCCCATGGCCGGCCGGCACCTGTGCTCTCAGACCTGGGGCCCGGGTCGTCCTGCAGATGTCGAGCCTCTTTTGTTGGTTCCCTATTAGAGGCACTTAATAGGCAGGGGCTGGGGACAGCTTTGCTGAGCGCCTGGCAGTGGACGGCAAACATTGTTCCCTCAGTGGGTAAAGGGTCAAATGGTCTCTCCCCTGCCCAGGCTCAGCTGGATAATTGCTGGTGATTAGCAATTTTAATTACCAGGTGCGAGGGGTCGCCCCTCCCCCATAATTGGGCAGGTTCTTAATAGTCCTATGGCTGCAACCAGGGAGTACCTTTTACCAATATGTTCTGGGCCTTTTAAAGTTAATTAAATTAAAGCCCCTAAAACTGCCAAGGACGGGCTGGGGAATCTTCTGCTCCAGTCAGAACAGGTTTCCAGTAACACGCATCCTGCAAATGAGCAGAGGTTAGCCCCCTGGGAGCAGCGTGTACCTTGTGATTATAACCAAGATGGCCTCTGGTATCTCAGCTGCTAGGTTCACACCCTGATTTCCAGGCGCTTCACGGGACTCCTGATTCTGTCTTGGTCCTGGGAGAAACAGCCTCAGTTTCTCCAAATGGGTATAATTTACATCCAACCAATGCAAGTGTTTATCTCAATTGAGCAGGGACCTCCTAGGGCCGGAAGCCTGAAAGTTCTGGGGCCTGGAAGTACAGCAGAGAGAGGGGGAGGGGAATGAGAGGGGAGTGGGTGGGAGGTCAGAGGAGAAAAAGGAAGAAGAGGAGGACAGACGGACAGACAAGGATGCGCTTCTCTATGTGACCCTGCGGGGACCACACATCCTACGTTGATCTCAGTTTCTCCTGTAGAGTATGGCTTGGAAACGGCTTAGCTGGTACCTTGAGGTGGAGATTGGGCGCAAAGATAGCAGTGGACTCTGAGGCGAGGTGGGGGAGGTTGCAGAAACACAGAGGTGCGGGACTGAAAACAACAGTGAAGACCCCTCGTGCGCCCTCGGTGCCTTTTCCTGCTGGGCTGGGAACTCTTCTGGGAGGCCCTGGGCCCTCAGCTGCCCCACACCAGTGGCACACAGGAGACTGATGAACTTTGCCTTTGACCTCATTCTGTCCCAACCTCGGTTTCTTTGGCCCCGCTTTTAGCAGCTTTAATTAAAACTAACTCCTTCCTGTAGGCCAAGACTGGATTCTGCCCTAGCACGTGCCAACAGAATCCTTCCTTTTCTACAACAGCCCCTTCTCCTTCAGTTTCCCACAGTCCCTCGAGGGCTGTGAGACCCTTGGAGCACTTAGCTGCTGGGCTTGGAACCCAGGAAGCTTCTGGCCAAGGAAGCATGGGGGAAGCTCTGGGTGGTGGGTGGGTGGATGTGAGAGGCCCATGTGGTCCCAGGCATTGGGTCCTGCTGGTCAACAGGCATGAGGCAGATCAGGAGGCCCAACAGGACACCTCTCAGGTAAGTGTGAAAGTGAGACACGGTCCAGACACATTCATCCACAACCCAGTAATTTGTAATTGGAAAATTACCTCTCTCTCTCTCTCTCTGCAACCTGCTCCACCTGCCGCCTTTTTCTGCTTCCTGTCCACACTGTCATGCATGAAGCAGCAGTTTCCTTGCTGGGGACCTGGGCAGAGAGCTCTAGGTTCCTCTGAGTCTCTGCTAAGGCAGTGTGTGTTCTGCTCTTTGGTAGGTAGCTCAGCCTCCAAGGATGGCTGGACCTCACTGGGCTTGGAGAGCAGCTGGAAGCCATGGTTTTACATAGCATCCCCATCCCTTTTTGGTCCCTACAAAGAGACATCGTAAGGGCCCCATATGTGAAGACAGTAGTGACTGGGACATTTGACTATGGCAACTGCCTGGAAAGCTCAAGACAGTGGTGCAGGGGAGATCGGTTGGCACGTGGTTGAGCATAATCTGGGTGTATGCGAAGTCTTGGCTGGCAGGCGACCTGATCACTGCTCATTTTGCCTTTGCTTTAAAAATGTCTTACATATGGTGGGACACACCTTTAATCATAGCACTCAGGAGGCAGAGGCAGAAAGATCTCTGTGAGTTTGACACTAGCTTGGTTTACAGAATTCCAGGACAGCCAGGACTACATGAAGAGACCCTGTTTCAAAAAGCTAAAATATAACAGCGGTAGCCATGACTATGTCTGTCTGTCTGTCTGTCTGTCTGTCTTCTTTCTTTCTTTCTTTCTTTCTTTCTTTCTTTCTTTCTTTCTTTTCTTTCTTAAGTAGGTGTCTGGATATATGTATATGTTACAGCATATATGTGTAAGTCAGAGGCCAGCTTTTGGATCCCAGATATAAAACTTGGGTCATGAAGCCTGGCAGTTTTACAGTGACCTTTAGTGAGCCATTCCACCGAGGACAGTCAACTCTGCAGTTGACTCTCTCAGGGAGTGACTGTGCGGGTTAAGTTCTAAAGACTGCAGAGGGGTTGGGGTGTGTGTGCAAAAGACTCCTGAACGTTACATTACATGGCCCGCAGGTTCCGTGTCTGTTCTGTGCATACAGCGTGAAGCATATGTAGCAGAGGTCTCTTCCGTTGTGTTATAAAACTGTTTCTGATAGACAGGCCACGGGTGACCGAAGAGGGGGCCACACTGACCAGGGAGGCATGCAGAGAGGGGAGCTCAGGGCAAGAGGAGGAGAGGACGGATAAGGAAGAGGAAGGGAGAGAAGCAGAGGAGAGAGAGAGGAGAAAGTGGGAAGGGAATGAGATGGCAGAGGAAGGGGAGGGAGGGAGAGGGGGAGAGAGAGGAAGAGGGAGAGAGAGGGAGGGGGAGGGGGAGGGGAAGAGGGAGAGGGAGGAGGGAAAGGGGGGAGAGTGGGGGGAGAGAGAGGCAGAGAGGTGGGGGAGGGAGAGAGAGAAAGAAAGGGGGGAGAGAGAGCGAGGGAGAGAGAGAGAGAAAGGGAGAGAGAGAGAGAGAGAGAGAGAGAGAGAGAGAGAGACAGAGAGAGAAAGGGAAAGAGAGAGAGACAGAGAGAGAAAGGGAAAGAGAGAGAGAAGAGAGAGAGAGAGAGAGAGAGAGAGAGAGAGAGAGAGAGAGAGAGAGATATGCTTAGAGGCTTAGAGGGAAGTGCCCTGTCTGTGGCCTCTTAAGTGGCTGCCACTGTTAGCCAAATTGTCCCTGTCCCAAGAGAAGCCTGTACTTTCCTCAGTGCCCCAGTGGACACTAAGCTGCAGAGCCTCTAACAGAACTGTTCTCCACACCCACCCAGGCTGTCAGGGAGTTATGCTTGCCTCAGTTTTGTGTGTGGACGTCAGCCCCAGCCCTGCTGCCTCAAGACAAGCCCGGACGACTCCATTGCTATTAGTCGCCCGCGGCGCCTCTCAACACACGGACTTCCTCGCTGCGCCGAGAACACAGGTATTGTGGCCTGAATTATGAGCTTGCTGTGATAATACACCGTATTGATTCGACAGAACAACTTGTCTATTCTGTCTTCTCTCCCCCCATCTCCCAGAAAGGAGGCTGACAATCAAGAACAGAAATATTTTGGACTTTGCGTCTTTGCGGCACGAAGATGATTTTTTTTAAAAAGTGCAATAATCGCAAAATAAAATTTTACAGGGAGGACGCAGGTTCTATGCGAACCAGGAAGGTGAAACTTCTTGGAGCCCTTATCCTAAGATAAATGCTGAGCTACTGGGCTCCTGAGCAGAGGAAATTGACGGCGTTGTCCTAAAGCTACAGTCATGCAGGTGGAAATAGGAAGAAGCTTCTACCTTAGAAAATAAAAGGATAAAGTTTCATCTCTGTCCTGTTTACTGTCTGACAGTCTCTGGGCCCCCAAGTGTTCTGTGACTTACCTGACACCACAGCAGATACGTTGAGTATCACCACAGATGGTCTAAATCATTGACATCACACAAGCCTGCTTCCCACATCCATGGAAGCAGGTTGGATTCCAAACTGACAACTGGCAGAGCAAGTGAACATCTGTCTATAGTGATCCAGCCCATTGGGAGTCACCCTCTCTAATACGTACTTCTACAAACAAGAAAGACGTTGTTTTCCTTCAGAACACCTCCATCCAGACCTCACCAGCTGCACCCACCTTCACACCATGAGGCCATCATTGATTTGAAGCTTCACGGCTGCTGCCCACATCGGTCTGGAAAGCAGAGGCCAGTGAAGGAGAAGCCAGGCTTGCATTCTTCCTCCTTAGCTTGCCCTCCACTTGCAGAAAACCCTGGATATAAAGGGACCTTGTTGGTGTGAATCAGATTCCCTTTTCCAGGCTGCTATTCTTACTAAGACAGGTTCACGCTATCCAGGGAGGCTTCACCCGATCCAGGGAAGTCTGCAGAGACAGATATGCAAACAGATACCTTGGATCCAGATGCGAGTGTGTATTTTCGGGACTCGGTTCACCTCAGGATAGCAGTTGCCAACAATTGCTCAGACCCAAGAGGCCCCTCTTGCAAAGAACTCATCACACATTGCAATGGAATGGGACTTGCTGCTCCTGGCCATTGTGCCTCAGAGGCCTCCCTGGAAGGTGGCAGCTTGGACAGGCCAGTGTTCCCACGTTGCTTTCATCAGAAAAAATGCCCAGAAATGCTAGTGGAGGGTTTTCCACAATAAAGCCAGAGTGAGGATGAGCCAGCAGCATGCGGCAAAGTGGAGATGAAGGGTCACAGAAGTTATGACCAGTGACGCTGGGGAATCTGCTTGGGTAGAGTCATTGTGCGTGATCTGGGAGGCTCACTCCTCAGAAGGATAGCTTCGTTCTGAATTTCTGTTTATTCTTTTAGGAAATTTGCTAGCAAGATGGTGAGTTAAACACCTGTCCTTTATCTAGCCTTTAAAAGGAGCATATAATAGATATATCATGGATAGATAATGGATAAATATACACATATACTTACATATGTAATTGCATATCTGTACATTTACTTGTGTAATGGATAAATATATGTACATAGCATGTACATGCATATACATACATGCATGTGTGTATAATATACAACTGGATACATGCACTTGCATATGATACACATACATATTAAATGCACATATGATTTGTAAACACACACATATACAAACACA
The DNA here is from genome assembly GCF_011064425.1 of Rattus rattus. Lineage (NCBI taxonomy): Eukaryota > Metazoa > Chordata > Mammalia > Rodentia > Muridae > Rattus > Rattus rattus. Next base: position 71,153,392 of record NC_046166.1, read on the forward strand.
CCCAGGAGTTATATAATATATATATAGTTGTACATAGCACACGTATATAACTGAGCACATACATACATACACACACACAAACAGACACGTGCTTTTCTCCTAACCATCTAAGAGACAGGCATTCAGTAGTCCTGGAGACACAGAGGCCCACTTCCACCCTGCATGAATAGTTGAAGAAGCCATCGTTGTAAAGTGCTTGGCTACACTGATCCCCCTGGCTTGGCTTGGTTGAACCACTTGAAGCTGGGGTGCAATTGAAGTCCTGTGGCCTAGGAACCCCATTCCGGGTATCTACAAGCAGAGCAGAAGTGGGGACGAGGCTAACAAGTGAGGGGGCTTCAGCAGAAATTGTTTCTAGAACTACTGCTGAGGACGTGTGTTTCTGAGCCAGGACATCCACACCCCACTCACAGATCCAGCGCCCAGAATGGGTGCTCTATCAATGGCCGCTGCCTGCCGGATTAAGAGGAACAGTGGCTTCTCCCACCACATCCTAAGGTGGACACACGCCAAGATCAGGCTGACAGTTTATCACCTCGCTGCTATGCTAACAGGTGTACCCCCCTCCCCAGCCCTGAGGTCCCTTTCTCTACCTGCACCTTCATTCTCACAACCCAGCTTGGGCTGCCCCTCTGAGACAGGCCTTCCCAGGGTGCAGCTCAACTGGAGTTTGTCGCAGTGTCTAGTAGCATGGAGAACCCTCCAGGGACCATCTTATGAAGGCAGGAATTGTGTACCAGCCCATTTGGGGACCGCTCATGTGCTTCTGGTCCTGGTGGTCATTCAAGCCATAATTTCTAAGTGGTCTTTCTCTTGTGGGATAGTGTATGTACCCACTGTGGTTTATCTAGAGCATGGACCATTTAAGGGGACAGGAGAAAGGAAGAAAGTGTCTCCAGCCTTAAAATGGAAAGTTCTGTGTGTCCTATAAGGGACCTGCTGTGAGGATGAACCTGTCCTTCCAGCCTGAGTGACTACCTTGTCCCAAGTCTGTGCATAGAGATAGACACTAACAGGACACACGTGTGTGTGTGTGTGTGTGTGTGTGTGTGTGTGTGTGTGTGTGTGTGTGTGTAGGGAGGAGAGGGGGCGGCTGGGGAGGGATGGCTTGCACTGGCTATGGGCCTCAGGTGGAGACTGGTGTGTAACTCAGCTACCTGTGTTCTCTGTAAAGTCAGGAAACTGGGATCTCCCTGAACAAGCTCCTTCTGGGCACAGCTCGTTCCGGATGGGCATGTGAAGGTGGGACCCAGAGATATCATCCATGCTGGAGATGTGTGTCCCAGGCAGTGGCGTTCCTCTGCTATGGCTGCTTGAGAGCGACAAGTCCTGTTTTTCCTTCTAGATGCATGGGAGGGAATTCAGTCTTGCTTGCCTTGCTGGGCTGTGATTGAGATTTCTGCATTTGGCTCTGTTGGAAAAGCCCACGACACAGAGAATGTGAGGGGCAGATGACTGAGCTCGGTGCATCCGGGGAGTTAGGATCTGAAACGTAAGCCTGTGTTTTGCCTTTGGCTTTTGCCGATGTCTGGGTGATATTTTCTAGGACATGAGCAAACCTGTTGGTCCTGTGGGTAGACAGAATAATTCTGGTGTACACTTTGAGACAAGCACCACGAGTCCCTGAGACTATAATGCATCTCTTTGTGTGCGTGTATGTATGAGTGTGAGACTGTCTGAACACATCTGTGTGCATGCAAGTCAATGTGGACATGTGTGTGAGCATGTGAGACTGAACACATCTGTGTGCATGTGTGCAAATGTATGTGGACATGTGTGTGATCATGTGTGTGACTGAATACATCTGTGAGCATGTGTACAAATGTATATGGACATGTGTGTGAGCATGTGAGACTGAACACATGTGTGTGTATGTGTGCAAATGTATGTGGACATGTGTGATCGTGTGTGTGACTGAATACATCTGTGAGCATGTGTACAAATGTATGTGGACATGTGTGTGAGCATGTGAGTGAGAATGTCTGAATACATCTGTGTGTATGTGTGCAAATGTATGTGGACATGTGCGAGACTGTTTGACTGCATCCCTCTGAGCCATATATGTAGGTTCACATGCATGTGCACACGTGTCCGTGCTCCCTAATCATGAAAAGTAAGTGGAGAAAGGTGGACAGTGAGCCTTGGGCAGGAGAGGGGGCTGCATCCTTTCCTCCCTGATCAGAACATAACACTTTTATTTTGACCCACAGCTGTGGAAAGAGACCATTTTGAACGGTAGCAGTGGAAACTGTATGTACAGCTGCTTTCTTCTGAACGGCCTGGACTTCTTAAAGAAACCACGAAATTCCTTTACATATCTTTTGTTTCTTGAATTTTAATGAAAAGATTGATTTCTGGTCATTATTTATCTATTGTCAACTTTAACAAACAGCTGTAGTGATAATTGCTGGATTTCCACACTGTCGGTTCACAAACATGGAGTTGTGCTATTACTCACGTCTATGGCGTTTTCCTGTAAATATAGACTTAGTGCTGGTTTTCAATAAATACACAAAGATGGCAATTACCACTGTAACTATGTCAACACATCAAAATACATAAAAATAAATAGCAAAAATGTGATTCTCCACTAGATATGCAAAAATACTCATTTTGAGGCAGCCTGTCACACTATTTTAGAAACACCATTACCAAACACCACATCGTTTCCCTAGGCCCCGGTGACTGCTTTCTGGCCTTCATCATGGGGCCTGCATGGAGACGTGTCTGTTCTTGATGGTCACATCTCCGGGTTGCCTGGCCTTCAAACATCACTGGCTTTGAACTCCTATAGGCACTGGGTCCTTGTGGCACATTTCAGAAAAGGAACAGCGCTCCCCCTAAGGAGACACTGAGCCGCTGATACAGGAGCGTGAGCTGCTCTGAGGAAATCTGATTCAGGAGTCTATGCTGAACAGAAAGTAAGGCTTCACACTGTCTCCCGTCTTGAGGCTGAGTTGGAAGAGACCGATTAAGAGATGAACATTTTCTCACCTCTTGTGTTTTGCCACCATGTTACCAGAGTCCCTCTGTGTGACCGGCAGGTCCTAAGGGGTCTAAATGTTTGAGAGTGGCATCTGAAGGAAGGGCCCAGGCCTGTCCAATGTGCTGTTTGGTCACTCCTTTGGAGACAGTCATTCTCCTTTGCTCTGAGTTTCTGACTAAAGTAATACACTTGTTTATGGGCTGGTTGAGGGCGTGATTGTTACCATGTGTGTCTTAGCACATGTGTCCATGTCCATACTTCATGACCATGAACACAAGGTTTCTACAGTAGAAAGGGACCAAAATAAGAATCTACACAGTATCACTTGGGAACAGAACCAGTAGGATGCACACAGAGTAAACTGACACATACACACTGTATACATGTATGTACACACAACCCAGAGAGAGGTTTTTAAAATTTCATTTTTATGTGTGTGAGTTTTTACCTGTACGTATGTCTATGCCACACACGTGTATAGTACCCACGGAGGCTAGAAGATGGTATTAGATCTGTTGGTCATAAGCTGCCACATAAGTGCTAGGACTTGAGTCTGAATCCTCTGAAAGAGCGGCCAGTGTTCTTACTGAGAAATTTTATTTTAATGAATTACCACACATAATTATGAAGACCAACAAAACCTCTATAATCTTCAGGGTGCAGGAACAGGCATGAGAATGGGGAATGGGGCTGCCCTAGTTTGAGAGTCAAGCAAGTCAGGTCTGAAGGCCAGCAGGACAGAGACACAGGAGAGCTCGGCTTCAGTTACTCAAAGCAAGAAAAACAAAACACAAGGGTAGACGTGGTGACGAAGTCAACAGATGAAGGTAGAATTCAGTAAAATCCCAAGTAATTAGAATAAAAACAGGTTAGAGAGATCAAGAGAGCAGATATGAGCAAATATCAAACCTGTGACAATAACATAATGAACAAACATATCAACGGTGCATGGGATATAAACAGTACAAACTCACCTATTAATTGGCAAAGTATATCCAAGTGGGGCAGCCACAGAGACTCAACTATATGCTGTCAACAAGAAACCTACTGTAAAGTGAGAAAACTAGCTGTAAGCAGAGGGTCAAAACATTAGATGCAAAAAAAAAGGGACCAGAGATGGCCTATCTAAAAAGGTACCTGCTACCAAGCCTGAGCTCAACCCCTCAACCAGTATGGTAGAAGGAAAGAATCATTTCCCACAGGGTATCCTCTGATGCCCACACAGGAACCATGGCGGGTGTGCACACTCTGGGCCCTCATACAAAATATAGAGAAAGATTCAAGCTTGGTTGGGAAGAAAGTCTGATGGCTTGTGTGGCATCGAGTGAGGTAAACTGTAGGACAGAATGATTACGAGGGTTGGGAAGCCAGCATTTGCCACCAAGAAGGCACAGTACAGCATACATGAATCCAAAGAACTCAGAATTCACAAAGCTAAACATGCTCCTGGAAAAGGCCAATAATCAAATCCACAGTCATGTGTGAACCTTCTGCCCCCACCCTAGTGTCTTAGTTATTATTGCTGTGATGAAAACACCAAGGCCACAAGCCACTTGGGGAGGAAAGGGTTTATTTGGCTTACACTTCCGTATCATAGTTCATCATCAGAATAAGTCAGAACAGAAACTATAACAGGGCAGGAACCTGGAGACAGGAGCTGTTGCAGAGGCCATAGAGGGGTGCTGCTTACTGGCTTGCTCACCATGGCTTGCTCAGCCTTTCTTATAAAACCCAGGACCACCAGCTTAGAGATGGCCCCGACAATGGGCAGCTGATGTGTCCTCTTCTGGTGTGTCTGAAGACAGCTACGGTATACTCATAAATAAAAATTAATAAAATTTTTTAAAAGACAAGTCAAAATATTGTGAGCTGAATTAAAGTGAATATTTACTATATTAAAAAAAAGTGTGGGAAACATTTAACTGGAGACAAGAGGAGATGCATTCGAAGTTAAAATGTTAGACCAGAGATCTATAGCATGAACTCTTTTTATCAGAAACAAGCTGAGCTTCCTAACCACAGATCTGATCTTTTGTTTCTGGGGATTGAACAAGGCATACGCCACACCTGAAGGAAATGAGAGAGAAAATAATGAAGATGAGGGATTAAACTAAGATGAGAGCAAAAAAACAGCAAGAAAAATTGATGACTCCAAGAGCCAGTTCTTTGAAAAAAAACAATTAACCGATAAATTGCTCTCGAGAGCAACTGGGATGAAAGGGAACAGCCTCACAGGTTTGACATTTGAACCCTTGATCGCCCCCTGATGGTCTGTTTTAACAGGTTCCAAAGACCGTAGGTGAAGCCTGGGTGAAGGAAGTGGGCCTCTTCGGGTGGGCCCTGAGATTTTATAGCCTGCCCTACTTCCTGTTCACTCTCTGCTACCCTTTCAGCCAAGATGTGAGCTGATGGGTCCTAGCTACATGCTTCCGAGAGCTACCACAGCTCTTCTCCTGTCCGTTCCCCCTCCATGATGCTGGAATCCCCTCAAACCACGAAGTGATACAAACCCTGCGTCCCTGAGCTGCCTAACCCACCCACGGGAAAATATGTAACGGACACAGAACTCGGAAATGCCTCGCATGGCAGAACCCAGCTCTTCCCTTGGATCTAGAGCATCAGGCTGGAGCGCAACCATGGAGTTTCCGGTGCTGCCCAGGCTCCTCAGGCCTGAATGCGGTGTGTCGTGATCACTCTGTTCACCCCAGGGTACGCCTGTGGCAGACAGAGCTGCCTCTCCACCATGTCCTCGGAGAAGCTGAGCCAATGGGAGTATCTGCAGGGTCATTCCCATCAGAACTCATGCAGACTGTCATGGCCTCCCTTCCCTCTCTATTTGTTCTGTCCCCCAACGCCCTTTGAAGCAGGAGAGAGATGGAGGGAACTGCATAGGAAGGGAAAAGTCCCCCATTTCCCACCCCCCTCCATCAGCTGAGAATAAAGAATTCTGGCGTGTGCGGGTGAAGTGGATAAAAAAAAGCAAAGATATAAGACTGCTTGACCCAAATTCAAGCTCTAGAGTATGCCTTTCTCAGCATGCCCGGCCAACTCAGCGGCGACTGTGCAGTGGCCTTCTCCAGGTGTCCTCCTTATATTAGCCATAATAGTAGTTGAAGTGACTGGGCCACTGCAGGCGACGGGATAGGCATAGGAGTGGGGACGGGGCTGTGTGGTGGGCAGGCTTGCGGTCAGCTCCCAGCTCCCAGCCAATCAGAGTCCAGTTTCCCCATCTGTGAAACTAGTCTCCAGTGGAAACTGGAGATTATAAAAAGGGTTCCTGTACAAATGCTGTGTTACGTTACTAACATTATAAGGATATTATGATTATTATTGCCACACATTGACTTTTGACCAGAAATCAGAGGACTCGGGAAGACAGAAAGTCATGCAGAACTGACAGATCCAGCAGGAAGCACTCTCGATCCCCCAAGCTTATTAGGGGTGAGAAAAGCCTCTTTAGTAACTGATAGAGATGTGGGGCTCAGAGCGGACCTCCAGTCATCGCAATGGAGAGGCCAAGAATTCCATACAGATGGCAGCCAGGGCCCTGGCACGGGGCAGCCAGATCCCGGCACAGACCAGCTTAAGACAAGATTAGTGTGGAGCACGGAAGACCCGGCGGGTCTGCATGGGTGAGATAAGGAAGCTGGAACAAGAAAGGCTTGTACCGCCCAGGCTCCCCACAGAGGCAGCTGGGCAGGGGCTGGAACCCATTGCTCTGGGTGCCATTGGAGTGTCTGCTGTGTCACTGTGCCTGCTGGGGCTGTGGGAGAAATGTGCACGGCAGTTACAAACCGGGAAATGTCTGAAATGAGTGTGAATTCACCCGGTAGACAGTAAACAGGCTTTGCGGGGAAGTAGACTGGGCCAACAAAGTCAGGCCGGCCCCTGTGTGCGCTCAGGAGCCCCTCTCCTCTGCCTCAGCGCATCTGCCTTCAAGGACCATGTTCATCAGACACCTCTTCTTTCTCATGCGAGCCCACACACTAGCTGCTCTTATTCTTGCTTTGTGGCCTCTGCTGTGGCCACATCACCCCTTTCTTATTTGTTTGTTTGTTTATTTAATGTATACATTGTTGCTGTCTTCAGACACACCAGAAGATGCCCTCGGATCCCATTGCAGATGGTGGTGAGCCACCACGTGGGTGCTGGGAATTGAACTCAGAACCTCTGGAAGAGCAGTCAGTGCTCTTAACCACTGAGCCATCTCTGCAGCCCGCGTCACCCCTTTCTTACGTTTCCATTCTGTCTCTGCTTGTTCTAGTGTGAGCAGAAGCTGTTCGGACACAGCTGATCACCAAACGGTGGGAAGGGCGACTGCAAGGGTACCTGTGAGCCGGACTTCACCGATGTGGACAGACTCAGCCACGAGTTCCGTGCTGTGATAGCAGAGGACGTCATGAGCAACGCGTGTCAACAGTACAGATTTGTGCATGTGCGCAGTTCCCACACAGATGACAGCAAGCCAAACCAGCGACTTTGTGTGAGCATGTTGGTTCAATACCATTGCCCCTCCTCATAGATGGGAGGAAGAAAAGAACCATATGCTCTCAAAACTCACAGAAATGCCACAGAAGCACACATTCTTGATAATGGTTTGTTAAAATAAGAATAGAAGAAAAACTTTCTCCTGGGAAGACTAAAATAACAACAAATAAGATTAAAAAAAAAAAAAAGCAGAGCACAGGGGAAAATACAACATTGCAAATCTCTTTGTCAGCGGAAATGCAGGTGCCCAGCATCTTACTCAACACTGAATTAACAAACATGAAACTCTAAGGTGTGATGGTCCTCTCACTAGACTCGGAGAGGGCCTTTGACAAAGTCCGACATCCTTCATGATAAAAGTACTGGACAGGTTAGGGGTACAAGCCTCATCATAATAGAGGTAGTTTAAAGCAAGCCTACAGCCAACATGGAATTAAGTAGAGAGTAACTCGATCAGTAACAAGGTCAGGTTGTCCACTCTCACCATAGCTATTCAATATAGTACCTGACGTTTTAGCTAGAGCTAGCAGGAGACCGAGGGAGTACAAATTGAAAAGGAAGAGTTCAAAGTGTTATTATTTGCAGATGTATGATAATACATAAGTGACATAATTTTTATCCTCCAGCTGATCAGCACTTTCAATAAAGCGGCTGGGTACAGGGATTAACTCAAAAACAAAACAAAACTCAGTAGCCCTCCTATAATACAAATGACACGTAGACTGAGGAAGAATTCAGGGGAAAACACTCTTCACAACAGCCTCAAATAATACAAAACGTCTCGGTGTGACTCTAGCCAAGCATGTGAAAGATCTGTATGACAAGAGCTTCAAGTCTCTGCAGAAAGAATTGGAGAAGATCTCAGAAGATGGAAAGATTCCCCCATTGCTCAAGGAGCAACAGGATTAACACAGTGAAAATGGTCATCTTACCAAAAGCAATTTTACAGATTCGATCAGTTCAATTCCCATCAGAATCCCACACGATCCTTCACAGACCTCGAAAGGACAATTCTCGACTTCCTGGATAAAAGCAAGCCCGGGATCGCTAAAACAATAAAAGATTGCTGGAGGGATCGCCATCACATATCTCAAGTTGGGCTTTACAGCTACAGTAATGAAACCCACATGGTGTTGGCATAAAAACAGACACATTGATCAATGATATCAAACTGAAGAGCTGGACAGTAATCCGACCATATATGGACACCTGATTTTTGATAAAGAAGCCAGAAATACACACTGGGGGAAAAAAAACTGACGATATCTTCAACAATTGTTGCTGCTCAAACTGGATGTCTGCGTGCAGAAGAGTGCAAATAGATCCATATTTATCACTCTGCACAAAGCTCACGTCTAAGTGGATTAAAGACCTCCTCATAAAACTAGATACACTGACCCCGACAGAAGAGAAAGTGGGGAATAGCTTTCAATGCATCGGTACAGGAGACAGCTCCCTGAACAGAACACAGTAGTTCCGGCTCCAAAACCAACAATAAACGGGGCCTCATGAAACTGAAGGCAAGGAACACCATCAATAGGACAATGCAGCAGCATAAAAAGGTGGGGAAAGAGTTTTACCAACACCATCACACCTAATAACTAATATCCAAAATATATATAAAGAATTCAAAACACTAGATATCAAAAAAGCAAATAATGGAGTACACACCCAAGCAGAGAATTCTCAATAGAGGAATCTCACAAGGCTGAGAAACACGTAAAGAAATGTTTGATATCCTTGGCCATTTGGGAAAGGCAAGTCAAGAGCACTTTGAGATTCCATCTTACGTCTTTCAGAATGGCTAAGATCAATGACACAGGCACATGCCGGTGAGGATGTGGAGCAAGGGGAGCAGTCGTCCATTGCTTGTGGGAGGGAAAACTCTTACGGACACCATGGAAATCAGTGTGGTGGCTTCTCTATCTTAAGACCCAGCTAGAGCACCTCTGGACATATACCCAAAGGACAGTCCTACCACAGGGACACTTGCTCAACCAGGTTCCCTGCAGCTTCATTCTTAGTAGCCAGGAACTGGAAACAACCTATGTGACCCTCAACAGAAGGATGGATAAAGAAAAGGTGGTCTGTTTACACAATGGAGTATTACTCAGCTGCTTACAAACACGACCCTGGGCTGGAGAGATGGCTCAGTGGTTAAGAGCACTGACTGCTCTTCCAGAGGTTCCTGAGTTCAATTCCCAGCAACCACATGGTGGCTCACAGCCGTCTGTAATGGGGTCTGATGCCCTCTTCCGGTGTGTCTGAAGACAGCTACAGTGTGCTCACATACACAAAATAAATAAATATTTTTTTAAAAATGACATCATTAAAAAATGACATCATGAAGTTTGAAAGCAAATGGATGGAACTAGGGGGGAAAAATCCTCCTTAGTGAGGTAACTCAGACCCAGCAAGACAAATATGGTATGTATTCATACAGGTATATTAGCCATTAACTAAATGTTACTCAAGCTATAATCCATAGACCCAGAGAGGTCAGGTAAAGAGGAGGAGTATAGGGAGGGTACATGGATCTCCCTGCGAAGGAGAGATAGAAAAAAATTATGAGTTGTTTTAGTTAGGGTTTCTATTGCTATGACAAAAACACCATGATCAAAAAGGAAGTCGGAGAGGAAAGGGTTAATTCGGCTTCCACTTCCAGACCATAGTCCATCATTGGAGGAAGTCAGGACAGGGGCCCAAGCATGGCAGGAACCTGGAAGCAGGAGCTGATGCAGAGGCCATAGAGGGATGTTACTGACTTGCTTCCCCTGGCTTGCTCAGCCTGCTGTCTTATAGAACCCAAGACTACACCAGCCCAGGGATGGCCCCACCCACAATGGGCTGGGCCCTCCCACCTTGATCTCTAATTGAGAAAACGCCTTAGAGTTGATCTCATGGAGGCATTTCCTCAACTGAAGGCTCTTTTCTCTGTGATGGCTTTAGCTTGTGTCAAGTTCACACACACACACACACACACACACACACACACACACACACACACACACAAACAAAACAAAACCAAACCAAAAAACCAAAAAACAACAATAACAACAACAATAACAAAAAAAAAACCAAACAGTCAGGATGCAAGTGGACTGGAGGTGGGTGGAGATGAGAGGCAGAGGAACACAGGGATGAAGGAGTGGGGGACTCGGGGATGGAGGCGTGATCAAGGCAGCTCAGTCAGTCAACAGCATCTTGAGGGAGGGGACGAGGATTGTAAAGAAAAAAGATAATTAGACAACAATATAACATGACTCCAGCCAATTCTGAGGCTGAAGCGGGTTTATTTAATTTTTCCAGTCTGCTTTTATACCATTCTAGGCACATACAAAGAATATGATCAGACCTGAGGCATAAGCAGAGCAGTTAAGGAACAAACAAAGCATAAACAGAGGTCCCACGATTCCTGCACTCAGGGTCTTACGGAGACCCATCAAGATGCTAAGAGCGCATTCCTCAGCTGTACTCATCTTGAGCCTACTTCCTAGTCCTAGCCCAATGTCAAATTCCTGCCAAATTCCTAGAAGGTGGCACCACCAGGAGCTCTCCACAGTGGGGAGAGGTGGCTGGAACTGGGGAGAGGGGGGTGAGCTTTGGGGTAGGGGAAACCATGTGCAGTAGAAACTTCCTGGAACCAATGGAAATAATCAGAGACCCAGAACCAGACTTTATGCTGGGAGAGAGTCCAAATTGGAGGTCCCTATCAAATCCCTGCCCTCAGAGCCCGGGGAAGACTCTAAAGAAGAGGAGGCCGGAAGAGTATAAGAGTCAAGGGTATGGAGGACATCTGGAGAACACAGCCCTCTGAATCAACCACCCATGTGAGCTCACAGACACTGAAGCAGCAAGCACAGGTTACTGCCAGATCCTCCACATACGTATTAGAACTATTAGCTCAGTGTTTTTATAGGGCTTTGGACTGTGAGAGCAGTGGGTCTCTGATTCTATTGCCTGGTCTTAGGACTCTTTTCCTCCTGTTGGGTTGCTGTGTCCAACTTTGATATGAAAAGTTTTTCATTTCATCTTATTATATTTGTTTTGTTTTGTTTTTTCATGTTTGGCTGCTATCTCTTAGAAGCCCATCCTTTGCTAATAAGAGACAGAAAGGGAGTGAATCTGGAGAGGAAGGGACATGGGGAGGAACGTGGGGGAGTAGAGAAAAGGGAAGCTATAATTAGGGTATATTATTATATGAGAAAAGAATCTATTTTCAGGGGCAGAGAGATGGCTCAACAGGTGAAGAGCAGCCAGTGCTCTTCTGAGCTTAATTCCTAGCAACCACATGGTGGCTCACAACCATCTGTAGTGGGATCTGATGCCCTCTTCTGGTGTCTGAAGAGAGCGACAGCATGCTCACATAAAATAAATAAATAAATCTTTTTTTTTTTTTTAAAAAGAGAATTATTTTTAATTAAAAAGGGAGAGAAAATTTAAAATGTGTAGGCATAGAAAAACAATTCGCCAACCAAACCATGTCATCATTTGGACATGTAGGTTATGAAGAGCTCACCCCGAAACGTAAGTGTAAGATCCCTGACCCTCAGTCTGTGGTACTTACTTCGAGACACCCCTGAATGAGACACAGATGGATGCAAAAGCAAGAGGTTTATTTTTCCAGTGTGTCGGGGTCGACCCTCAATCAGTCCCTCAAGGTGAGTGACAAGAAGGTGACCCTAAATGGCTATTAAAAGCAGTCTTTATACTTTTTAGGCACACAGGTTACCTCAACAAGGTTACAGTTCAAACTTATTGGCTGAGCATATTGACCTTTAAGTCTGTTAGCTAGCAAGCATCAGTCAGTACATTCTAAGAATTTTCTGCTCAAGAATGTTCCTGTGGGTGGAGAATGGCACTTGCCCTAGCCTCGACCTGAGGCGGGAAGCTGGAACCTGGCCTAGCCTCGCCCTAAGGCAGGTGAGCGTAAGGTTGTCCAAAGCCCCTAGGGTCCTTCATTAGCACTGGGAAAATTTTTGGAATCCAGAAAGTGTTTATATTTGTTGAGTATCACGTGTCAATCAGCAACAGTGGAATTCTGCCCCACCAGTCTATGCCGGTGGTCAGAATTGTGCTGGTTAGTTTTATGTGAATTGGACACAAAATAGAACCATCTGGGAGGCAGAATCTCAAATGAGCAAATACCCCCATAAGATTTAGTTATAGACAAGACTACTGAGCATTTTCGTAATTAGTGATTGATGGGGGAGGGCCCAGCCCATTGTGATTGGTCCTGGGTTCTATAAGAAAGCAGGCTGAGCAAGCCATGAGGAGCAAACCCACAAGTGGCACCCCCTATGACCCTTGCATAAGCTCCTGCCTGCCCCCAGGTTCCTACTTGATTTGAGTTTCTGCTTTGATTTCCCTCAATGGACTGTGACTCGGGAATGTAAGCCAAATGAACCCTTTCCTCACTATCTTGGGTTTTATTGCTGTGAACAGACACCATGATCAATGCAAGTCTTATAAAAGACAACATTGAATTGGGACTGGCTTAGGGTTCAAAAGTTCAGTCCATTATCATCAAGGTGGGAGCAGGGCAGCATCCAGACAGGCATGGTGCAGGAGGAGCAGAGAGGTTTGCAACTTGTTCTGAAGGCAAATAGAAGACTGACTTCCAGGTAGCTATGAGGAGGGTCTCAAAGCCCAGCCCCACAGTGACACACTTCTTCCAACAAGGCCACACCCTACTCAAGTTGCTTTTTGGCCGTGGTGTTTCTCCACTCAGCACTAGGAACACAAAAACAAGCCTTGAGCCTGAAACAAGGAAAGCCAAGCCAATCCAGTTGAAACCTTGGGCTGTGTCCTTGACTGCAAGATTGACTGCTTTTGTAGAGAGCCTCAGCAATGTTTGAACCTTGATTGGATGTTCAAATGTTGTTCACCCTTTCTACCATGTAGCTCAATAGACATAGATCCACTGCTAATTTGTTACCTCTCTGTCACTTAGCATTGCTGGGCAAAGTCCCCACCGAGATTTGCAGAGAATACACAGCACTATAACTCAGAGGTATTGTGCCTAGAGCATATGTGGTCTCTCATGTTTATAGGAACCCATAAGGCATTAGCAACCTCAGGGTCTCCAGATCACAGGAGACAGCTAGATACTCACACCCAAGTCCCTAGGAGCACACCCAGGGATGGGAGCAGCCATTTCTACAAGGAAGTAGGTCTTAGCACTCTCAGGTCCATTTTTTTTCCCCTATTGGAGAATTCACACTGCAGGGTGACATCATCAGTCTACATGATCACCAGGGACCAAGGATCCTGCAGTGAGTGGCAGTAGGCATCCAACTATTCTTGGCTTTCAGGATCTAAGGTAGATGTTGACTATGACCAAGGGCAGATGTTAGCTAAGACCCAGGGCAGATGTTGACTATGACCCAGGACAGATGTTGACTATGAACCAGGGCAGGGTTTGGCTATGACCCAGGGCAGGTGTTGTTTATGACACAGGACAGGGGTTGGCTATGACCCAGGGCAGATGTTGGCTATGACCCAGGGCAGGTGCTAGCTATGACCCAGGGCAGATGTTGGCTATGAAGGAGCCTTGCTAATGAATGCTCCATCGACCCTGACCTGGGTGTTGGAAACCTGTCCCTCCGGCTGCTGACACTCCCCATGTGCGTCCCTTCAGAAGCAGGGAACGCTGTGGAAGCTGTGGCCATGTCATAACCCTGTGACCTATGTCAGCCAGCTAGACCCTGCCTCCCAGAGTCACACCACTAGCCAAGGAGGACACAGGCCTGAGATGGGAGCTCATCACGATGGTTCGGATTCAAGCTGTAAAATGCCCTTCCCCCTGAAGCTGCAGAGACTGCTCAGTGAGTGAGGCACCTGCTACCAAGCCTGATGAGTTCCAAACTTAGGAGACATGTGCTGGAAGGAGAGAGCAGATTTCTACGAGCTGTCCTCTGACCTGCATTCACACACACACACACACACACACACACACACACACACACACACACACAGACACACACACAGAGAGAGAGAGAGAGAGAGAGAGAGAGAGAGAGAGAGAACTGTCTGTTTTTAATTTTAAAAGAATCCCCTCAGTTCTTCTCACAGCTAATTGAATTGATTTCAGCCATCGTATGTAGTCTGAAGAGGTCTGGTCCGTTGAGAAGTCTGTGGTGGGGATGGAAGTGGGAGCTGTTGGTAGAGTCAGCCTGACCTCTGGGCTCTCTGGTACCCTGTGACTCCCTATCCATCACCAGTGTGCAGCCCGGTGAGCGTTCAGATGCTGCCAGCACGCCAGCACGTTGAATCCCAGCTTTGCAGATGCTGACAGGCCGTTCCCTTCTCCCCTCTGACTTCACAGTTGCTTCTCTGTGGAGCTGTCAGGACTCTGTGGAAAGCGCTCACTGTACGTTGTTGACATGGACGCAGATGTGGGGACTTGGTGTGCAGAGGTATATAATTTTGGTTTATCCTGTAATTTTGCAACATAGACATCAGCATGCAGAGACATGGCACCTCAAATCACACATCAGTGCAAAGGGGGAGAGGCTTCTGATGTCTGGTTAAGAGATCATGCTATCCCACTATGTGCTATCCCACTATGAAGTGTGGTGCAGCAAACATGAACATTATGAGGCTGTTGGGGGACAAGCCCCCCTTTTTTAATGTAAGTACACTGTACACTGTCATTGTCTTAAGACAAAACAGAAGAGGGGGCAGACCCTATTACAGATGGGTGTGAGCCACCATGTGGTTGCTGAGAATTGAACTCAGGACCTCTGAAGGAGCAGTCAGTGCTCTTAACCACTGAGCCATCTCTCCAGCCCAGGGGACAAACCTCTTAACTTAAGGGCCTTGAGCTGAAGTGAGTATCCAGACACCAGAGCCACAGTGGAGGGTTCTAGAGCCAGCAGCTTTCATCCATGAGAGGACGAAAAGGTCATACAAGATCATCTTTACATGGTAAAGAGGAATGGCACTGCATCCGTGTGCATGTAAGTGTGTGTGTACTTGTAGGAGGGTGCACCTGCCACATACATATGTTCTCAATGTATTGTGTGCATCTGCCTGTGTATGTTCTCAGTGGGTGCTGTATATGGGCAACTACTTGAATGCACGTGTGTGTGTGTGTGTGTGTGTGTGTGTGTGTTTTCAGTGTTTTCATAATAGCATGTGTCCACCAGCATGCCTGCTATAGGTAGAATATCTTGCATATTGTATGGATGCATTACTTGTCAATTAAAAGTCTACGGCCCATGGTATAGGCAAGAAATAGAAGGAGGGACATTCTGAGCCTTATTTCTGGGAGCATGGAGCTGGGAGGAAGAACCAGGGCCTAACTTTATAGCCTGCCACACGAGAGAGTACGCTTGGTAGCTTGGCGTAGAGACTGGAAGTCAGACCTGGAAGTCAGGAATAGAAATGGCACTGATACTAAGTAGGTGTTCAGGGAATGCTGGTTTAATGGGTGAATGACTGAAGAGAATGGCCACTGGAACTGAGCTCTTCTCGGCCATAGATTTCCAGCTGTAAGTAACTCTTCTCGAGGTTTGGCCTGTGTGACAGCCACCCTGCTTCTCAGTGAGATGTCTCCACAGAACGGTGATGGATCAGGACATATCTGATACAAATCTGGTGTTCAGATAACAGCCTCACACCCAGCCCAGCAGCCTCCACAGTGGGAAGAAAAGCTTCTCGTCCCACAGACCAAAGCCACAAAAAGTGTTATTTCTGAAGTGAGCATTTGACACCCATGACAACGGCCAGAGGAGCAGTCCAATTAGCCTTAGTGAGTGAGGGGGCATACTGATGAGGGTAGGGGGCAGGGATGGGGGAAGCGTGGGCATTAGCCACTGCCTGACACTGACAGAGCAGTTCTGCAGGCCTTAGCTCAGCCGGCCTGGGAGGAGAGATTACAGGTTAGGGATGCTCAGCCAATCAAGGCCTCTGATTGGCTGAAGCGTTTTAAGTGCTTTCTAATTGTTCGAGGAGCACTGCATCTTTGTGCAAGCCGCTGTTCACTATTTTAAACCATGCCACAGAATTTAAAGGGATAGCTTTCTTCTGTCTTCCTCTTCCTCCTCTTCCTCCTCCTCCTTAACCATTGAATTATGTAAATTGCTAGGACTGTTTCCCTAAGTTACTGACTGTTTTAAAATTCTGTTTCTGGGGGGAAGGGGGAGCAAGTAAAAATGCCTCCCTCCAGCCTTAGGACAACTCAACAATTCAAATTCACAGTCTCAGGTTTCTGGAGGACAGACACACGGCAAGAGGCTTAGAATGGTGCCCCAATACCTAATGGTTTCCTAGGTGGAGAAGGCACATTGGCAGCTTACACTAGAGAGCCCTGGTGTTTGCACGGGCTCTTGACAGGTTGATAAGTGTGGAATGTGGGTGGCTACTCTGACCTTGCTTTTAAGAAGGGAGACTGGGAAGCAGGTCATTAGGAAACCTGAAACAACTCTTGCCGGGGTGCAGCGTGACTCTTAGAAAGAACGGTCTGACAGGGTTTCCTTCCTCTGAGGGGCGTGGGCCTCCACGAGTGTTGATGGTTGTTGGATGTGGGGCTTGTTTGAATATTAGTGTCTATAATTTACTTCATGTTCCTCCTCCAGGGAATGATTTTCCTGCCAGGGTTAATGACTCCATGATGGTTGGAGACAGCATGACTGGGGATTGAGGGTGTGGCTATGTCTGAACAAAGTGGTGGCCTCTGGGACCTGCAGGACAGCCCTTGAGGCTGTGTGTGTGTGTGTGTGTGTGTGTGTGTGTGTGTGTGTGTGTGTGTGTGTGTAAGGTGACTCCGAAAACACAAGTTCAAAATTATATAATTTCTCAGCTATGCAAAATACAGGGGTACAGAATGAACTACGTGAGAGACTTCCCAGTCCTGGAATAGCAGAGGCAGCAGCATTGATGACCCAGCTTGTCAGATAAGAAGTCAGATTCCTGAGTTCAAGGTCAGCCTGGTCCAGAGCAAGGTTAGGCCCTGGCACGGTAAAAAATGGTAATCTCAGGGTGGGGTCCCGGTCCCACCCAGTTAGTTTATCAGCAGGGCTCTACAAGTAGATGAATCTCTGAATTCTTTTGAAATGTTAAAGAAAGAAATATGTGCATGTGGTCTCTTAGGAATCCGGGGGACAGGGTCACGGGATGCAGATCCACAGGATAATCAGTAGGGAATCTGGAATAAATGCCTGGATTGATATGTAAATAAAAGATTGGGCTTACAGATCTGCCAGAAGGAGCTATCCAGAAAATTAAAAAAAAAAAAAAAATCAAGCAAAACCTAGAGAGAGGGCTGTCCGGAGCTCTCCCGAGAAAGCAGAACACAGAGAGCAATCTGAAAGGCTGTCTTTAGCAGAACATAGGCTGCCAGTTTGGACCACGACCGGACTTCACGCTGTTTGTTTTCGCTGCTCCTAGACACCCCTTCTCTCAGAATCCCCTCTCCAAGCCGAGGGTGGTCCTTGGCCCACTCTCCCTTAGAGGAGGTAGTGAGAACCGACCTTCAGCCCCGAGTTGATGACCATTCAGGCACTTCTAAGAAGGTGCCTCAGCCTAAAGGTCCCCTTGCTGTGATGTGTCTTACACACACACACACACACACACACACACACATATACACACACATACACACACATACACACACATACACACACATATACACACACATACACATACACACACACATACATATACACACACACATACACACACACCCGTGCATGAGAGTGCACAAACCCACCATGCAGAAGCCAGAGAGACCAGGAGAGGGCATCCGATCCCCCAGGAGCTGCAGTCGCAGGTGATTGTGAGCTACCCAACGCGCTGGCACTGACATGGGTGCTGGGAACCAAACGTGGGTTCTCTATGAAAGCAACAAAGGCCCTTAGCTCTGGAGCCATTTTGCCAGCACTGTCAGGGATCTCGAGTCAGCTGCTGTACCCCATCTTTCTTTGACAGAAACCCTCAAATCCCTTGCTTATTTAGTAACTCCCGTGGGCCCTGAAATTAGCATGTAGAAAACGACATCAAACAGCACCACGATATAAATTAAGGGACACCAGACATTATTAGGCAAACTGCTGGCTTGACTGCTGTTGAGACCCCTTCCTTATTTTCAACAGAGTCATTTCAAAGTTCCGGGGAGACCCTCACGTTCTTCCACTAACTTTGAGCCTCCCTCTTCTCCTTTAAGCCACGCCCACAGCTCTCTCTGAGATAGAACCTCTCATTGGATCCCAGGCTGAGTCAAACTCATGGCAAACCTCCTCCCTTAGCCTCCTGAGTGCTGCTGGCATTAAAGGCGTGTCTGTTCTGTGATGCCCGGGACTTCATCATGAGTGACCTCGTGCCCCCTGTGTGTGGCATGTTTGAGACTAAGGTCAGGGCCGGATGAGCACATCCACGCTAACCTCACTCCCCTGGATGCCACACGCCAACCCACCCTGGACTCGGCTGCCTGAGCAAGTGGTTTCTATGCAGAGCTCTGGTGCTGGTGCTCGGTGTGATCCGGCCAGCACCTGTGGTGCCCTCAGTAACCTCCAGGGGCACTGTAAAGCATTTTGTGGATGCCGTAAGCATGGAATCCCTCTGGCTCTCAGTGAGGCAGGTGGCCCCATCAGAGGCTGAAGGCAGTTTCCAGAGAGGAAGGCAATCTACTTCCAGCCTGGAGTGTGGCTTCTGGATAGAGTGGCAGCCTGTGGGCATCAGCCCCACGGGCCTAACTATGGGTTGATTCTCTTGTAGAACCCGAGGTTGCTCCTGGAGAGCCCTGTACACCGTAGTTTAACTTCTTTTTTTCCTGTGTTCACCAATGTGGCTTTTTCAGAATGACGTGGTTTGTTTAGCATTGACAATTAAAGCAAGGTTGAGAGGATGTGTATGGGACACGGTTGGGGCCGGGGATGGGGGTGGGGGTGGGGCCTAAGAGAACGCATGGTGAATGTGTGATCCTGGGCCAACCTGGGTATTTTATTCTCTCACTCAGAAGTTCTGATGAGATGTGTGACCTGCGTTCAAGGGGGTGGCTCAGCCATCAAAGTCGCGTGTCACTCTGAAGGTGTGCCAAGTGGGCACATAGAGTTTTGACAATGTACACGTAGCCTATAAGGACTGCAGTGGTGTTCTGACATGAAATCTAAAGTTAAATTGTGGCAAGGAGCTTGCTTGTAAAAGAACTCAGAAGATATTTTCTCTCTCTCTCTTTGAGGTTAACTGTCATGAAATGAATTGCAAAATGTGATATAGATATAGTGACTTGGTTTGCAGCCCACCCACTGGGTGGCTCACAAGTGCCTATAAGTCTAGTTCCAGGGAACCTAATAATGCCCTCCGACCCCTTTGGGCACCTGCACACACATGACATACACTTACACAGACACAACATAAATAAATAAATAAATAAATAAATAAATAGGTTAATTTTTAAAACCAGGGGTAAAAAAGTCAGAAGAAAAGAAAAAGAAAATATTTTCCATGTCGATGTTAAACATGACAACTTCCGATTTGATGCCTGCCCTTACTGTATGGAACAGGAGGAAGCAGCAGTTGCTCAGGGCCCTGTTACCCACAGCGTGTTCTGCAGAGCTGGACGAGAGCTGTCAAGTGCAGTGCTGAGGCACTGCAGATGAGTCAGCCTTTGATACCGGTGCTTCAGAGAATTAAGAGATGCCAAGCCCCATCTGAAGGGCAGAAGCAAGGTGTTGTTGTCCAGAGGAGAGACATGGAAAGCAACAGAGGCAAGGAACAGGAAGGACGAAGCCTACCTGAGACCCCAGGAATGGCAGCAGCTGGGGATGATCGGGGACTGTCTGCAAGGACATGGCCTGCAACCACAGAACTCTTCTTACAGTCAGCACAGCTAAGCTGTCGCCTACGGAAGTCAGGAGGAAGAACAGTGCGAGAAGGTCATAGAGTCATCAGAGTGTTCCACCTGACCAATGTTCCCGCTCAGTCTCCTCTCAGGTCTGCTGGGAACATGGAGCAAACCTTGCCTTCCTTTCTGTCTTGTGGCATTAGTGTCTGGAGAAGTTGAGGTAAAAAGACACACGCACCTGGGAAAGAAAGAAAAACAGCCAAGTCCCCAAGGGCTTGCACGTATCACTTGGGGACTATGGCTGGGAGTTTTGAAGATCTTCCCTTGGCCATGCTCCTCTTCCTAGCTCTCGTCAGGAGCTGTGGGCCACTGTGGTCATGGACCATGCTGGTGTGGACAGACACTGCTGGATCCACCAGAGCCTGAGATATAAGGAGAAAGCTGGAGCAGGAGGAGAGAAGGAAGAGGAGGAAGGGAAGGAAGAGGCGGAAGAAAGGGCAAGGAAAAAGAGGAGGAGGGAGAGGAGGAAGAGGAGGAGGCAGAGAAGGAAGAGGAGGCAGAGGAGGAAGAGGAGGAAGAGAAGGGAGAGGAGGAAGAAGAGAAGGAAGAGGAGGAAGAAAGGGAAAGGAAAAAGAGGAGGAGGCAGAGGAGGAAGAGAAGGGAGAGGAGGAAGAAGAGGAGGAGGAAGAGGAGGAAAAGAAGGGAGAGGAGGAAGAAGAGGAAGAGGAGGAAGAGGAGAGGGAGGAAGAGGAGGAAGAGGAGGAGAGGAGGAAGAGGAGGAGGCAGAGAAGGAAGAGGAGGAAGAGAAAGGAGAGGAGGAAGAGGTGGAGGAGGCAGAGAAGGAAGAGGAGGAAAAGAAGGAAGAAAAGGATGAGAAGGAAGAAGAGGAGGCCCAGCGGGTGGGTGCGGGGTGTGGGGAGGGACCACAGGGATTATCAACTGCCCATGAGGGACTCCCATCTCTGCTGGAGGCCCACTGCTTCCTTACCACTTCTTAGATGTCAGCTTCACAATGGGTCCTCAGACAGATGACTATGCCATACTTGCTTGTCCTCAATGAAGACGGGTGGCCCAGAAATTGGCTAAAAACAGGGGTGGAATGGGATGAGGGCAGAAGGAGTCTCGGCTCAGAGCTTGGTCAGTGAGTCTGCACTGATGTTAGGCGTTAACTAGTGGACCTTGCTCTGAGGCAGCCATAGTGAGGCTTGCTGGCAACCCAGTCTTGATGAGTTGATGAGCTCTCTTGTTGGCATAACTCGCCGTGACCTGAGGGGGAGCTGTGACCCTCACAGGAAGCACTGACTTCCACAGATTTCTGTACCCTTCTGAATTGACACCAACCCCTTTCTCCTTCCTCCCCCTCACCCCCCACTAGTCACTTTTGTCTTGTTCACTCGGCAGTGGTGTCAGACTCTTCCAGAAGCGCAGTCTGGTTACTAGGAGAGGTCACGCTTCCTGAAGCTGCGCTGGGCATGCAGAGCCAGGGAACCTTGATCAGCTGCTGCCGCGGGTGCTGTAGGACAAGTGGGATGAGCTCAGAGCAGTACCCGGGCCACAGTCCTTGTGTTGGCCTTGCAAGCAGGCCTCAGCATTTCCCTGCTCTGTGTGTGACTTTAGCCACAGAGTGTCACTTGTCAGCAGAACAGGAAATTGCTTTGTTATTATGCTAAAGCTGCCACCTTGTTTGGATAAGAAGAATGGTTAATGAAAAAAACGGTTGCTTTGTAGCATGCAGGAGACAAAGTGCTAAGAAATGCTCAGCCAACAGCCTACATAATTTGTGCGGTTATTAGGGACAATTTGTGACTTTTTAAAAGTCTATCGGGTCCAAATGTCAAAGGAAGAAAACATTAGCTAAAGCATCCAGGATTAACGAGGGTTGAGAAGAGAACCATCCGAAGAGGATTTCAGTTTTAATCATCCTGTCTCTTAGGCTGTATCTCCTTGCACCCCGGGGGTGCCTGCTGGTAGGCTCTCTTGCACAAAAGTCTTTCTGTTCAAATCAATGCGCCCAAAGGAAATCCTTTTCCAAAAGAAGGTGCCCTGGTCCTTAATTGTTCTTCATTCTGCTAGAATTCGGCATTTCAGCAGAATAGTGCTTGAACATGTTTGGGGTGTCAAGCAGAAAGGTTTAGACAAGGGCGTAGAGGAATTAAACTTTTTGCTTTAGAAACAGACGTGAAGCAGAAGAGAGCTGAAGACCAAGGGCTTCGAAGTCAGGGGATCAGCTGGAAGATGGACTCTGTCCTTCACTTGTCATTGGCTCCCTGAAGAATAAAGGTAGTTATTATAATATACTATATAATGGTGGTTATAAGATCCCAGTCCAGCCTCTCAGGGGCGACTTCAGTGTCCCAGCAGCCTCTGCACAAGTCTACTTGCTACAACGGTCCAAATTATAAGTATTTGCGGAGCTAAAAGAAAAGCATGACCTTTGACTTCAATTCCAAATGACCACCGCCATTTCTTTAGGATGCCATGGATGGATCTGTCAGGGAGTTGGAATCTCTGGGCTCAAGGGGTAAGAGCACGGAGGCCATGCTCTTAAGCTGTCCAAGAGTTCTCACACAAGTGTTGGCTCCCTGCTTCTGCACAGAGCTCAACTGCCTGTAGGTGGAAAACCATGTCTCATTGTTCATGTACCACTGACTGACGGTGTTTTGTTTTTTGTTTTTTGGCCATTATTCGTTGAACAATACAGAGCACTATTTACATAGTGCCCATGATACGTTAGTGATTACAAATAGTATAGGGCTGAATTAAAGCACATGGAAGTGTGTGCTTGGGTTGTGTGCAAACCTGTGGGGACTGGAATGTCCCCTTGGGTTACCCAGGGCTGGCTGGCTGTACTTGGCTTTTATCAAAACCAATGCTCAGAGGGCAGCTTTGTGAAAAACATGATGTCACCAGAGGAATGGAGGTCTACCACACGGAGCTTTGGTGTACCGCAGCAGACTGCTCGTTCCTGGGACAAATATGGCTGCACGTCCCTTAAAAGTGGAAACAAACGAGGTGACCTGAGAGTGCACAGCGGCTCAAAGCTCAGTAACCTTCTTACTGATCTCATGCACCATTTTTGCTCTGACTGTGAGTTTGCTCTTAAATATCTTTGCTTCTCATTTTTTCTAGTAATTTGTTTTGTTTTACAAAGTAGAGCTGTCAACAGATTTGGTGTAAGAATACACTTGTTACTCTCCGAGTGGTAGCCAGTGGAACACTGCCAGTACCAACAAGCGAATCAAAACTACATCAACAAACAAAGGTCGGACACAAACACAGACGCTTTTCCAAATATGAGATTATAAGTGTGTGTAGTATTAGGGTTTAATCAACATAACTAAGTTTCTCCCCAGCCAGGGGTTGGGGGGGAGTGAACTTGTTTTGGCAAGATCTGGAGCATTTGTTTAATGTCTGGAAACATGGCGAAGAGGTTTTTGCATCGTATAGGAGCATCGGTTTTATTGGATAAAATAATTGAGCATGGTACAGACCTGCCCCCTCCCTGTCGTCCCTACCCCTACAGTTAGTACATCTCTTCCCCTCCCTCCACACTTTCGTTCTTTCCTCTTTTCCTCTCCTGTCTCTACATCCTTTCTTTTCAAGTCTATAAATCTTGGGAGCAGATACTTAGCCCTGGTCTCCAGACTTTGAAATTCCTGTATTTCTACATCATAACCTAAGGCTACCTTATCCCTAAAAGGCTAGGTCACCAGAGTAATTTTTACATCTCCATTGTGTGTTTGGAACACGGGAGTTCATAGTCTTAAAATTAGCTTCAAAGACTGTTTAAGAAAAGAGAGAGAGAGAGAGAGAGAGAGAGAGAGAGAGAGAGAGAGAGAGACAGAGACAGAGACAGAGAGACAGAGAGAGACAGAGAGAGAAAACCAAACAAAACCCAGAGTGGTGAAACAATTGTTTCTTGTAGCAGTCACTAATTGGAGAGTATTGACGCTAGAGAAACTTGGAAATTAGAAACTTTTGCAGAATTTAGACTTGGCTTTGCCAGAAGGAATTATGCAGAGTGTAATTAATTTATCCCTGGCTTGCTGTGATGGCCCTTAATCTCTTCTGGTGCTGACCAGCGATGCGCAATGAGGCAGAGACGGAGAAAATTCTGAACCAGTAGCGCAGGGAGTGGATTCCTTTTATAAGGGGGAAAAAAGTGTCTGGATTGTTACAAAGCTGTTTTCTGAAAGTGAAGTGTGTCGGAGAGCGGAGGGTGATGGAGGGGAGGAACCGAGCCTCTCTTGGATGCTCTGGGGAGGCAGGGGCTCCTCTCTGAAGAGGGCGCGTGGTTACTTCGCAGTTCCCAAATGTCTCTGTGGTTTCGGGGGCGGCAGGGGGTGGAGCAGAGGGGGGATTCTGTGTCCTTTACTCTCTTCCCAAGGACTCATGCTGCGGGGTAGGTTTTATGGTGCCTGGGAATGCCTGAGAATTGTAGGTTTTAAAAGTCCAGCCAGGCAGGAAAAACCTTCCAAAATAAAGTGGAGACCCCCCCCCCAGCCTCCACCTCCACTCATCCACTCCAGCTCCTGAACTCAGTACCAGCCTTTCAGTTCAGTTCCAACAACCCAAGCAATGTTCTCCATATTTGGTGAGAAGTTTCTAGGTTCTTCAGGACCTTGGGCTCTTTTACAACCAAGTTCTGTAAATTACAGTTAGAAAGGGTTTTGTTCCGATTTTATGAGCTTCAGAATCTTAACACCTGTAGTAAGAGGGAATCAGAGAAGGCAGCCACATTCTGAAGTTGGCATTACGGGATTTTTGCATACTATGGAAAGTGGCATGTTGCTGCTTCCATTCTGTTGGAAATTTGTTTGTGTTTCATATTTAACTTTTTTTTAATGCCTGGACTGGGGTGATGGCTCTTGTCTGTAATCTTAGGACTTGGGAAGTAAAGGTTTTGGGTTCAAGGTCCTCCTTGGTCACATGGCTAGCAGGAGGCCAGTCTGGGTTACAGAGAGCTCTTGTCTCAAACTAAACAAAGACAGCAACAAACAAGAAATTAGCAAAACTTGGTTTACCACAGTTGCTCTGTTTTAGAAATTTTATACGGTTCAGTTCTGTGATAGAGTTTGTCTGGTTTTATCTTTTTAAGCTATGATACTATGAGGTCAGAGGTAATTAAATAAAATTACCACATGCGATTTTTCACGTTAAACACAAAACACTATTCTTTAGTTCAATGCAGAAATCTTGTCAATAAATAATATTAGTCACATTGAAATAAAATAATGAAAATACCAACCAAAACTTGGCACAATGCTGTAGACTTGTAATCTCAGCCCTTGGGAGGCTGAGGAAAGAGGATTGTCAGAAGTTCAGGACCAGCCTGGACTGCATAGTAAGCCCTGTTTCAAACAAAGCAAAGCAAACCAAAAACCAAAACAAAACAAAACACAGCAAAACACTCCAAACAAAAACCAATGGACCAAACAGACAAACAAAATAAACAACAAGTATGAAGTGGGCAGCTGCTCAGTCAGTGAGGCACCGCCACACAAGCGTTTGAACCTGAGTCTGGATCCCTGGCACACCTGGAAACCTGTGACATTGTATCACAACCTGTGATCTCAGGCTGCTGAGTCAGAAACAGGACCATTTCTGGGGCCCATTGGTCAGCCACATGGAGAGATCTATATTCAATGAGAGGCCTTGTCTAAAATAATAAGGTGGAAAAACTGAGGAAGAAACCCAACATTGCTTCTACATGCAAGCAGACACAACATGGTCACAGGCTTGCACATGTACACATGCCCACATGAATACATATAGCCAAAGCATGTGCATGTGTGCAGACACACACACACACACACACACACACACACACACACACGCACATGCACATGCACACACGTACTTAAAACAGCAAAACCAAGAGAAATAGCAAGCAGTTTTGAAATCAGAAAGGAAGCAGAAAGAAACAATAGCTTATTGGGTAAGGTCTGCCATGAATTGCTGAGACCATCCAGAGCCATCCCAGCCCTGAGACAGGCCTCTCCATGACTTGTACCTGCACCTGCACCTGCACCTGCACCTGCACCTGCACCTGCACCTGCACCTGCACCTGCACCTGCACCTGCTCTTGCACCTGCACATGCTGAGTTACAGAGATTCTGGCTGGCAGGCAGCTTTGGCTCAGACCTTCTCATAGCCTTAACTCTCCTCAAGAAGCTTTCTGATCAGAGTCCTGTCAGTTCTGCTAGCAGACCTTGGCTATTGTACACTCTCAACAGTTCAATATCTGGTCAGGAAGATCTAAGAGAATGGAAGGGTCAGCATCCACCTCTCTCTTCATCAGACATAATGAAGGGCAATCATTTAATTTTTTTTTTTTAGAACTCTGATGTCTAAGAATTGTTTGTTACCACAGCAAAACATGCTCTTATTCTGACTAGTCTAGAAATTGGTACCAGAAGTGGGGTGCTACAGGTCAGAAAGGGTCAGGAAATATTTGTCATCGTCTCAGCAGTCACTCAGTGGGATAGAAAGGAAAAGATTATCTGAGCTGAAGAAGTATGGATCTTTACTATACTAGATAAAGCTCCAGAAATAGATCTCAGTGAGTATCTTAGAGTTATCATTGTTGTGATAAAAGATCATGACTAAAGCAAAAGGTTTTATTTGGATTATATTTCTGCATCATTGTTCATCATCAAAAGAAGTCAGGGTAGGAACTCAAACAGGACAGGAACCTGAAGGGAGGAGCTGATGCAGAGGCCAGGGAGGGATGCTGCTTACTGGCTTGCTCCCTTTGGCTTTCTCAACCTGTTTTCTTATGGAACCCAAGACCACCAACCCAGAGATGGTAACACTCACAATGGCTTGGCCCTCCCACATCAATCACTACATAAGAAAATGCCCCACAGGCTTGCCTACAACCCAGTCTTAAGGGATGAGGTTCCCATCTCAGAGTTGACCATAGATTGGGTCAAGCCCAGCTGGAGGATTAGGTTTTGACTACCATGTGGCTTTGGAAGAATAAGTCCCAAGCAATGTATTTGTACTGGGGTAGCCATAACCAAAACTGCCATAACTGTCACTTGAAATAACAATATTTTGCCTTCAACAGTTTTGCAGGCTAGCAGATCAATGCGTCTGTGTGGGCAGCAAAGCTGCTGCCTGTGAAGGGCCTGGAGGACTCCCTTCCTCCAAGTAGGGAATCATCCCCGTAACTCTCAGCAATCATTATAGCCCATCACCCCTGTGTGTATCTCACTGTCACATGATGTTTCCCTGTTTCTGTCTGTCTCTTTTTGTATGTCCTATTCCACCTTGATGTCTCTTATCCCATGTTTACAAGGACTGCCGTGACGGGGTTAAGATCACTCACCCAGGATAAGCTCATTCTAACAAGAGTCCATCTCAAGACATTGTTCCTCAAATAGACCACATGCACAGACACGGAGAATTACAGTGTCCACATTTCCCTTTGAGAGGCCTGATTCTGCCTCCACAGAGGGCATTGTCTGTGTTTGGCAAAGCAGTATGAGGGAGAGCCCAACTCAGAAAAGAACTGGCTCATTTGCAAGCACAGATCAAGGAGCGACCAATCCAGCCACTTGTCACATTAGAGAAGACAGTTGCTTCTCCACTGCAGCTTGCAAAAAGTAAACCAGAAAATGCTTTGCACCACAGCGACAGTTTGGAGCTCAGCCTTCCAGCCCTGTTGCTCAAGGGTGTGGTCCTGGTACATGCTGTTGACACCTCTTACTAGACCAATGTGGAGGGACTAGGTTGCCTCAGGCAGTGGCCCCTTAGAGTGACAGACTGGCTCCTCAGATAGATGAGGGACTGCTTTTCCAGCAGATGCACCACTGTGGGGAGGAGAGGCCAGAGCATAAAGGAAGCAGCAGTCCCACTAGGAAGGCCAGAGGGTGACTGACTGGGTAGCACTTGGTAGGTTTGGCTCTGAAGGTCAGATGTGTGGACGAGTGGCTCAGAGAGTGCCCACCTTGGCTTTGAGAAAGGAGGAGGAATGCTGGCACCCATCTTCCTTCACCTCTTGCTTTCTTTTTGTATTTAATTGGGGACCCTGACTGTGGGATGGTGTTGTTCACATTCATCAGGTCTTATCTCAGTTATTCCTGCCTGGAAACAAAGGTGTACCTCATTCATATTCCCAAAGTTCCTTGATCTTGTTGGGCTGACAACCACAGTAATCATCATGAAGGGATACATGACGTAGTAAAGGTGACCTTTGAGCTTTCCATCACTGACTGTTCCTATACAGTGGCTGTGACAGCAAGGCTACCCTGATCTGATCAGGACAACCTCCAAGGCCCAAGCTGGAGTTATCACAGAGAAAGGAGCCTCCCTTGAGGAAATGCCTCCATGAGATTCAGCAATAAGGCATTTTCTCAATTACTGGTCAACAGGGAGGGCCCAGCCCATTGTGGGTGGGGCCATCCCTGGGCTGATGGTCCTGGGTTCTATAAGAAATTAGGCTGAGCAAGCCAGGGGAAGCAAGCCAGCAAGCAGCATCCCTCCTTGGCCTCTGCATCAGCTCCTGCCTCCAAGTTCCTGCCCTGTGTGAGTTCCAGTCCTGACTTCCTTTGGTGATGAACAGCAGAGTGGAAGTGTAAGCTGAACAAACCCTCTCCTCCCCGGTTTGCTTCTTGGTCATGATGTTTTGTGCTGGAATACAAACCCTGACTAAGACAGAGTGTCTCCACTGCTTCTGATGAAAGAAACATCATGGGCGATGTTGCTGTCACAAGAGTCCAGTCTGAGACAGAAAGCAAGGCTGGTGCCTTGAGTGACTCTGGGCCAAGTGAGGAGCTTGGGGCTGTCTGTACTCAGGTGAGGTCGGGTGAAATCTTAGGACAGAGTCTGGGACTGGGCAGTGGAAAAAGAAGGCGGAACTGAGTTTTAGAGAGGGCACAGAACAGACAGGAGGAGATGGAGAGCAGATGGAACTGGATCCACGTGGCCTAAAGAGCCACAGGTAGCTATGGATATCATAGAAGGATGATAGAGTAATGTAGGGTGCATTTACCCCATCTAGGTGTGTAGCTTGTATTTATATCAACAGAGTTCTGAGTTCTTTGTGTGGGCATTTTGGGGGTTGAGGATTTACTGTTATAAATCTGGCTGATAAATTACAAGCCTCTGGAGTTTTCATTTTAAGGGGTTAGGGATTCAGAGCCAGTGCCAGTTGCTAGTGCAGGGGACAGATGGCTTGGGAGGGTGGAGGGTGGAGCTTTTCAGTGACAGGCTAATCTCGAGAACCTGGGAAGACCATGGGTCGCGGCTCCCAATGGGGAAGAGGAGACCGCAATGCCTGCACATAGTGGGCGTTAGCATAGATTGTTTCTTTTTTTTAATAATTATGCACAACAGGGGGCCAGTCAAGGAGAAGGCATAGAAGATGCCATTGGCTGGGGCTGTGCATAGTACATGACTGGAGGGCGTTCACCAAAGAATAATACAAACATTTATATCAGAAATTCCAGAAACTTCTTACTGAGGCGCAAGTCAGGGTCTTTCCAGGGTCTCTTCCCCTGTAGAGCTTGGTTGTGGCCACGGGAGGGCGTGGCCACTGGAGGGCGTGGTCATTGGAGGGCGTGGTCACGGGAGGGCGTGGCCAGAGTGTGTTAGGAATAGGATCAGCACAGTCCGGTTCTGTCTGGCCCTATCCTGAGTGGCAGTACAGGTGACTGAGCACACTTAGATGGTTGTCCTGTGACGTGGTTGGCTCTAGTCACTAACCATCTCTCCAGAGCCCCCTCCTCATCTGTCACAGAACATTCCATTGTTTTAGAGGGTAAGACATCCAAGAAGATGTGAGGTACCCATCCGGCAAGGTGCCTTGGCTTATGATGAGGGCATGGAGTGGTTCAGTATCAGAGATCCTGGAGCAGGTCATCTGCCACCAACACATGTTCCCACACAGCCCACTTGTAGTCTGCGTGTACTCTGATGTCCTGTCTGTGATATGGTCCTGTGCTTTCCTGTGACCCTGTCTTGCCACATCAGGTCTGAAAAGGACCTCACAGAGCTGGACTAAGCTCATGGAAAACAAAGTGGTGTTTGGTCCACTTGGTAGGAGAGCAACAAGGCTTGGCTGGCCCGCCGAGGGCACCTCTGGGCAAAACTGTTGAAGTTCTGTTTCAAGCAATTGTCTCCGGGACCCAGGTTTCTTCCAAAAGCATAGAAGAGGATCCAGGTATGGTGGCTTATAATCTCAGCTCTTCAGAGTCTGAGGCAGGAGGTTTGCTGTGAGCTCATGGCCAGGCTGGACTACATAGCAAAAACCTGTTTCAAATAGAAAGGAAATAGATTGAACATAGAATTGTTTTGGCCCTACCTTTTGAAGTCTGACTCATTAGCCACAGAGAACCTATGCTCGCTGGGGCTTGCCTGGCTGCTGAAATTGAGGCATTATCCTGGAATAGTACTCAAGGTAAAACAAGGTGTTTGTTGATTGACTTTTTCTTTTGGATTCTTCTTCCTGATACAGTAGACGAGTCAATGAAACTATGTTTCAAATGTTCCTGTTACTGGTGTGTGTTATGGCTAGCTTGGCTAAACCACTTCTGAACAGCTGGGTACACTGCCCCCACACCTCCCTTAGTAGGCAAACTCTTAATTTTAAAATATTTGACTTATTGTTGTGTTCATGGTGGGGTGGAGTCAGTTCTCTCCTACCTTTATGTGGGACTTGGGATCAAACCCAGGCTGTCAGGCTTGTGAGGCGAGTTCTTCCCCCACCGAGTCATCTCACCAGCCAGAGACAAAATCGACCACTATTTACCAAAGAGGAAATTAGTCCTACAGTTCATGACTGTCACTCAGTCTCAAACACATTCCTGATCTGAAGATGTCTCAATGGTCCCCGTCTACCTGACCTAACCTGGCATATCTGTGCTCTTAGGAGAATCTGTCAGTTCCATGTTTTCGCACTCCTAGCTCTCAGCAAAGGGCTGTCACATATTCGCTCACTGAGAGTTAAAACCATTCTGTGCAATAGACAGCAAGTCCTCACTTTGAAAGTCAGGAGACTGCAAGAAAGGGGATTCCCTGGGGCCACATGGCAACAGGGTCACACGGTGAGGTGGTCTAAGACCAGCCCTGGAGAATCTGTGTGTATTCCACTGTGGTATGTCAGACCCACAGACAGCAACTTAAAGTCCATGGCCAGGATTGGGAATGAGCGTGCATTTTGTGCATGAGGCAAACAAAATCATACATATATGTGTACACACAAGTACGCACGTGCACACATGAATGGACAGAAGCATATGTCTATATAAACAGGCATGCAGAGACATACACTCATGCAGACACACAGGCACATACTCACATGCACATGTGAGTGTACACAGGCATATACACATGCCTGCACGCATGTCCCTAAATATATACATGCATATGCATGCACACAGACATAAAAGAATAGACACAGTCACAGACACATGCACAGTGCGATGCACGTAATCACACACACACACACATGCTCACACATACACTCACACGTGCCTTCAGTGAAGTTAGCTAATGTGTGCTAATGGCAGACTCTTGCTGACATGAGCATCAAGTCTTCAACATAGGAAGACATAGCTTGTATGAGAAAAGAGCAGGAGGCTACAGTGTAGTTAACATCTGGAACATTCCTCACGTTGACAACATGTGGTGAGGTATTATTTTTTACGGGGTCTTGTTGGCTAGCATAGGCTGGTCCAGTGTAGGAGGTTTGCTAACACCTTAGAGTACTAAGACTCCAGGCAAACAGCACCAACTCAGTGTGATAATGTTGTCTGTCTGTCTCTGTCTCTGTCTCTCTCTCTCTGTCTGTCTGTCTCTGTCTGTCTCTCTCTCTCTCTCTCTCTCTCTCTCTCTCTCTCTCTCTCTGTGTGTGTGTGTGTGTGAGTGGAGGGCCTGGCACACTATAACCCCTCCAACCAAGGACTTCTCACTGAACCAGGCTCACATTGGTCCTTGTGAGCAATGTTACTCTGCTTCCAGGAGGGCCAAGAAGGCCAGTGTCTCCTGAGAACAGTGTCCCCACACCCTGATTCTCTCTGCATCTGAAACTCAACAACTGAATTCAAAATCTCCTGGTGGGGTTAGTGAGTACAAACAGCTCACCACAGCAGGGACAGACTATGGGAACCGGGACCAGGGGGAGGACTGAAGATGATGGGTTGTAGGCTTTCAATGACTTGCTCAAGCCAAGCCAGAGGATGGGGAGCCAGCCCACCCCATCAGGGGCTCTCCCACTGACTTCCAGTGTGGGCTCAATCAGGGAGCAGGTATAGCAGTGTTGAGAGCAAGAGCCCGGCCCCCCATACCTGGGAATAATGAGGTTATAGCTCGTGATGGTGGGGAATTTGACTTTGACATTATGAAACATGAAGCAATGAGGAGAGAGAGAGAGAGAGAGAGAGAGAGAGAGAGAGAGAGAGAGAGAGAGAACGCAAAAGTGAGCATTGGTCATTCATATTAATTCCGCCACAGAAACGGACAGTTGTGATAAGGAAAATTGAATCCGAAATTAACATTCCAAGCAATGATTAATATTTCAGTCCTTGGGAAAGAAGGGTGCAAAAATACCATGAGCATTTCGGGAGACTATTTCCCTCATGCGAAGCTTATTCTTACAACATTACTGCATTTCAAAAAAATACAATTTTTGAAAAAAAAATGAACCATAGCTTTTTGCGGTGATAGGCGACAGGTCAGAAAAGCATTTCAGAATAATTTTACACCTTTTAACCTTAAAAAATACTTTGCTGACAATTGAGAAAAGGCCTTAAGAGAAGCTCTGATAGGCAGTCTCACAGCGGGTTGCCGCGTCCCATCACCGAGCCAGAGCTACTGCATAATGCATCCCATAATAAGGAGTGTACCGTGATCACAAAGGTTGAGTAGCAGTTTTACGAGAGCGATCCTTGCCAAGAGAGGCTATTAGTCATGACACTGAAAGTTTGTTACATAAAACTCTTGGGAAGGCACAAAGGCAGTAAACTGCTCAAAATTTTGATTTGAGCCAAGAAATAACTTTGTCATAGAATCTCGTCTGTATTTAAGGGCATATTTAGTATTCTCTGTTTTTCATTTCTGATCATGCTTGGACAGTTCTGTTAAATGAAAACTCTAGACTGTTTAGTTAGATGAATGGCGCCCCTCCCGTCGGAAATCGTTAGGAACTGTTACAGCAATTACTGTTGATGATTATGAATGCTAACACCGTGGCTGAGGTTCAAAGTTCCCCAGTGATAGATTCTGTTCTGATTCAGGACTTCCAATGAGATATCACTGTAACAAAAATTAAAAAAACAAACCCATCCAGACGCGATTCCCTCTGAGTTCTTCTTTCCATGTGGGTTAGAACCAGTTAGAAGGGTGGAAGGAGGAGCCCCTGAGGGAAGAGAGGAGAGAGAGGAGTATCCTGGGGTTTCTTGTGATTTCAGCCAAAGGCTGACAAAGTAGAGGGAAACGAGACCAGAAAGTGTGTCTCTGGGCAAGTTTTCCGAGCCCAGAGAGGCTACAGTCTCACCCTCATGGGGAGCCCAGGTTCCCCACCCCGCTGAGCTCACTATCATCTAGAATAGAACTGGATGCTTCAGCCGTGGGCCTCAGGAGTGAGCTGAGGAAACCGTTGTCATGCTCCCCCTACAAGGATCTTTCTTAGAGGGGCACAGGAACAATGCACCTTCCATCTCCCTCCCTCTCCTCTCTTCTCCCTCCCTCTTCCCTCCTCTCCCCTCCCCTCTTCTCCTTTTCCCTCCCCTCTTCTCCTACTCCTCCCTTCCTCCCCTTCCCTCCTCCTCTCTTCTCTCTTCTTCACTCCTTTCCTCCTCCTCCCTTCATCCCTTCCCCCTCCCCTCCCCTCCTCCTCTCTTCTCCTCTCTTCTTCCCTCCTCTCCCCTCCCCTTCTCCCCTCCCCTCCTCTTCCTCTCTTCTCCTCTCCCCTCCTCTAATCTCCCTTCCCCTCCTCTCCTCCCCTCTCTTCTCCCCTCTCTTCTCCCCTCCTCCCCTCTCCTGTCCCCTCCCCCCTCTCCTCTCCCCTCTTCCCTTCCCCCATCCTTCTTATCATTGTTTTCCGGTTTGGATGATGATGTCCCTCTGAAGCCATATAGAAGACAATCAAATTCTCTTCCTCTGGCCTCATGGGGGCACCGGGCACTCGCTGCTGGAAACTTCATGTACTCTCAGACACTTTTGTAGGCTCTTCCAAAATGAGTCTATCTCATGCCCAAATCAATCATATTGCAAATGATTATGTTCTAATATTCTCTATTACTAAGTTATAAAGCGTGGTCATTTGTCTCAGATTGTGACCCAGGAAGTTAAAGGACTGGACACTTCTAGTGGTGACAGGACTATGTTGGTACCATCCCACTGGGCAAGCTCTGGCCCTAAGGTAGGAACAGAAAGTGTCAATCACACAGAGCTCTCTTCAGACTCAATGCTACTGTGGTTCAGGAATCATCACTCACCTATTCTACTTGTACTGTTTGGAGACATCCACAGGTACACACAGGCTCAGGCAAATGTGTACACACATATATACACAGTGGTGTATACATGCACACACACCTGCAGACATGATATCTGCACATACAGAAACACAGGTAGGTCCTTCTTCATCCCTGTGACAGTACCTAACAGAAGTCACTTGGGGAGTGGGGGATCTCATGGTGGGAAGGGCACTGCAGCGAAGTGGTCCAGTGTGGCTTGTTTGCTGGCACACAGGATGTAAAGAGGGGACTCTCTCTGTCCAGACCCAACCCAATGCTCATGCTCTGACAGTCTCCTTAAACGGAAACTGCTTTAGCTTGCTGGGCTGCAGACCTGGAAATTTCACAGCTCCTCAGAGAAGTGTCCACAGCTGGCAGCCAAGTACTCAACACACGAGCCTGCAGGGAACATGTTCCACCCAAATCATCCTAGTGCATGCACACACACACACACACACACACACACACACACACACACACACACACACACACACACCCCACAGGTATGCATAAGCTCACGTCCTCCGAGATTCTGTGACTCCCATCAGAGCAGAGTTCGCAGCAGGCTTTTGAATGATATAATTCTTTTGCAAGGAATGGAAACTCTGCCTCGCACTGGGCAATTCCAGACACCAGAGCAGAGATCGGTCCTCATAGTTTACCTCACAGACGATATGCCCTCAGACAGGTCTGTGTTGTTGACAGACATAGTGGGGAGCCATCGGGCAGGTCCTCTCTCTGGCTAACCACAGTACACCAACATACGGACAAATAAAGCCAGCTCTGATTCCTTGATTGTTCTTCCTTAAATAAATCCCCACCTTACCGCAGCCCACTCTGGGTCCCCCATGTCCCTGTGAGAGAAGAGCCAGCTAGATTTGTTTCGTGATCTGGGGGACTCTTGGATTTCTGGGGAATGTTTTATTTGCTGGTAGCATGTAAACTTGTCTGCACTGTTTTGCTCACTTTTTTGACTTCAGGGAGACTTTCCCAGCGGCCATACCAGGGCTATATCCAGTGAATTGGCTGTGTTTCCTGTTCATCTCTCTTCTATTCCCTTCCTCATAATGCCTAGTCAACTGGGAACTTTCCAAAGTGTCAGTTCTTTCAATTCTCATTCTCTCCTCTCCCTCTCCCTCTCCCACCCCTCTCCCTCCCCTCCCCCAACCCTTCCCCTACCCCATCCCTCTCCATCCCCCTCACTCCTTCCCCTTCCCCTCTCCATTTTCTCTCTCCTCCTCTGGTGTTTTCCCAAATATTTTTTTAAAGGGCATTTCTTTTAGTTTCCAAGATTTTTAATTTAAAATTTTTCATGACAAGGCTGAGGATGTTGGTAGAGCATTTTCCTGCTGTGCACAAAGCACAGGATTCAGTGCCCAGCCCTTGGTTAACTGAGTGTGGTACTGTACACCTATAATCCCTGCAGGAGGAGGATGGAGGCGGGAGGTGGGGTGGGGATCCAAATTCATCCACATAGAGAGCTTAAAGCCAGCCTGGGATGTGTGAGGTTTTTAAGAAAGTGGGCTCAGAAGTTTTCCTAAACCCACTTGTGTTTCTCAGTCCTGTCAGTAGGAGAGTCTTGGCCGCTCTCATCCTTGAAGATGTCTTAATGTCCACTCAATGTTTTCCCCAGCAGAGGGGCCCCACCCCTGCTGTTAGCCACACACTTGCTCAGAGCACATCTTGCTTTAAGTGACTTTTTAACCTAGGTTTTTTTTTGTTTTGTTTTGTCTTGTTTTTTCGTTTTTGTTTGGTTGGTTGGTTTGGTCTGTTTTTTTTTTTTTTTCCTCCTCCAATTCCTCTCCTGAGGAAATTAGAAAGCACAGGATTTGGCCTCGGTATCCTCATCTGTAAAGTGGGTGCATACCATTCCTCTCCGGGTAATATAGATGTGGACCCAAAATGGCTCCTGGCCTCCTCCTCTGGGCTATCTGGAACCCCAGAGAAAACCTCCAGAAAGGAAGATTGCCTCATCTATCTCACGCAACTAAGAAAGAAGAGTCCAGAACAGTGTTTACGGAGCACAGACGAACCCTCGAGCCTAGGTACCCATTTAACCATCAGAGAGTACAGCGCACCCAGTGTAAATGCTCTTCAGTATGTGCCCAGATCCACACACTCGCAGTTCAAGGTGAGCGAGCCCGTGATCACCTGCAGGTACAGGTTTCTATCAGTTACTTAAGGCCACACAGGTGGGTATGGGGCAGACAGTTGCAAGGACTTCCAGCACTTCAGTGGCTCTGGTATCCTACTCTTGCCTGGGGTGGGAAAGGGAATCTAGGTGATAGGGAGAGGCTGGCCTTCAAGGAGCTTGGGGAGCCCCAGACTACCCTGGCAGGATGGTAAGGTGGGTGGTGGGATCACCTCCTTCCTTCCTGGATGGGGGCCTGGGGAAGGGAGAGGAGCTCAGACTGTATACTTACAGGGAGGGAACTATAACGGAGAACCCGTCTGAAGAAGCCATTCTAACCAGAGCTGCGTGGGTTGCACCAGCCTAACGGGTCCAAGGGAACAAGGCCACGCAGGGTGGTGCGCCCGACACCTGGGCGCTTTGTGGGACATCTGATCATGTCATTCATCTGAAATTGTGCTCCAATCAATGCTATTTACGCGTACCCCGAGCGCAGTCGAGGAAGGTGTCTGCGCCTCTACCAAGTGCGCCTGTGAACGAGGGCTAATTATTGGTGGGTAAATGTCACCCTTTCATGTGGCAGAATCAGAGATTTCTGGGTCTCCGCGCCACATCCACACAGCTTTGTGTTGCAAGAAGAGCGGTGATGGTGGGGAGTGGCTCCCTGTTCCTGAACTTGGGCTCAGGACCCCTTACACGTAAAGTATGACTCACTGAGCCAGAGATTTCGGAATTAGCTGTCCGGGGATGGTCCCTGCTGTGGGCCACTCTCTAATCAGTTCACACCACCTACTCCCACGGAAGGCAGGAATGGACATCATGGGCCCCATAGGAGCAGGGCTAGGAGGAGGACAGATCCCACAACCATACTGACGAAGATGTCACCACCATCTCTGGGCTTCTGAATTATGTCAAAGAAAGAAATCACTCTCTGGGCATCGGGCACTTGTCCAGCCCAAAGCTTGGTTGTCAAAATTCCCCAGAAAGCATTTGAGCAGGACGACAGCTTCCTGAGCTGCTCAGGCTACTCGAACGGCACAAGTGAGATGCTGAGTGGTTTTCAGAGCCCCTGCTAAAGGTGCAAAGTAGGTGTGTTCCAGTTCGCAGCAGGCGGGAGCTGTCCTGTCCACAACGTCATGACTGAGAGAGGACTCCAGGGGCCGTGGGTGTGTGCACGGTGGGATGTCCACAGCCTGTACTGAGGTATGGCTGCCAGACCATGCCCATGGGTTGAATGAGCTTGATACCTATCTGCTAAACAGACATTTGCTAAAACCATCGTATATCCTCATCGGATGAAAGCACGCTGGGTACGATGGCTCTAAAAATGCACCAGGAGGCAACCGCTCAGGAGCAAAGCGGATGTGACTCACGTCTCCCTGAGTCTGCACATAGATGTGCCGTGATGAAAATGTGCACGGGGTAGCCGTGGGTTATGATCGTATGACTGTCATAGCAAAACTCAGCAGCCAGAGTAAAAGCAAAATGACTAAGCTACCTTAGTCCCTGTCATGAGGACTGGTGGGTAAAGTAGACCTATTCACATACGAGATACGTCAGAGGGCTGAGCAGTGCAGTCCCTACTGGGGCATGACCAGTATCACCGTTTGCACAGGAGATAGGGGATGCCGCATGAATGGGAATGTGGGATTAGAATAACAATAAGGCCGCTGAACTTCAAGGCCAGCTGGACCACACGGAGAAACCTCAAGTTTTTGAGAGAAGAAGGAGGAGGAGGAGGAGGAGGAGGAGGAGGGGAGGAGGAGGAGGGAGGAGGAGGGAGAGGAGGAGGAGGAGGAGGAAGAGGAGGAGGAGGAGGAAGAGGAGGAGGAGGAGGAGGAGGAGGAGGAGGAGGAAGAGGAGGAGGAGGAGGAGGAAGAGGAGGAGGAGGAGGAGGAAGGGAGGAGGAGAAGGAGAAGGAGAAGGAGAAGGAGAAGGAGAAGGAGAAGGAGAAGGAGAAGAAGAAGAAGAAGAAGAAGAAGAAGAAGAAGAAGAAGAAGAAGAAGAAGAAGAAGAAGAAGAAGAAGAAGAAGAAGAAGAAGAAGAAGAAGAAGAAAACCAAACCAACCCTAGTTGACAATGGCAGCAAACTTACAGGCTCTGTTCTAAGGCGGACAGATGGACAAAGGTATTTTCCTTGTTGTCTCAAGACAGGGTTTCTGGATGTGAACTTGGCTGTTCTGGAACTCATTCTGTGGATGAGTCTGACCTTAGACTCAGACATCTTTCTGCCTCTCCATCCAGAGCACCAGGATTAAAGGTGTGCACCACCACTTCTGACTGGGTCTTGAAGCACAGCTCGAATGGTCAGACCGCAGGTGTTGCCTCCTGAGGATTTCCACCTGAAGACACGGTATATGATCTCTGTAGGCAGAATGCTGTGGTGTGTGAAATCTCTACTTGCTACTTTTGTGCTGCTGTGACCATGTACCTGACGGCTTACACTTTCAGAAGGTCCCTCTGTCCTGGGGGGGGGGAAGGCACGGTGGAATTCATGCTGTTGGGAGTATGTGGTATAAGTTCCTTACCTCAGCATCACAGAGATCAGGAAAAACAGAGAGTGGAACCAAAACCTGAGGCCTCCATAGACCCTTCGGTGCCTCACTAGAGACCTCACAGCCTTCTCAAATAGCCCAGCCAGCCCAGGAACAGACATTGAAAAAAAATGACCCTGTGGGGGACATTTTAGATTCCAAGCACAACAAGAATTTCCAAAATAACGAGGGAAGAGGATATGGTGAATGAGAAAGGCCCCCATGAGCTTATATGTTTGTCTCAGTTAGTGGAACTGTTTGGGAAGGATTAAGAGGTGTGGCCTTGTTGGAGAAGTATAACACTGGGGATGGACTTTGAGGTTTCCAAAGGTCAAGCCAGGTCAGCTCTGTATTGATTTTAAAAAGTGTAGCGTGTACCTGGGCGGTCGCTCTCTCACCAGTTTTGGATCCGTCAGGCCATAGGAACTAGCGCTGATTTATCTGAGTGGACCCATGCTGGCCCCCATGGTAGTCTCTAACCCAGGCCGTCTGTGAGCCATTCCAGTGTGGCGCCTTGCCACGCTGCTTTGCTTTCACTCACAGTTCCCCTGGTGCGTCGTTACCACACCAGGCTCCCACATCCCGATTCTGTAGCGGGCTTGGTGCATCTGGCCACTGCACCTTCTCTTGAACTCAATTAAGTCACCACATGAAAGAACACACCACACATTTAACCTCTGATCTAATGGATAAGATAGAATTTGCCCATCTAGATGGCACAAAATCCTGTACACACCCATCCCTTAAAAATAGTCATAACAACCTGTAACTATGAGCAGAGAAGAATCTTAACATCTGCCGCCATGTTCTCCCAGCTCCTCTTCCTTGCTCTGGCTTCTCTCCTGTCTGAAACTTTTCTCCCACCCACCCTTCCTTCTCCTCCAATGACAGGCCTCGTTCTATCTGTACCTGCCTTCCTGCATAAAGACAGCAACTTACACTACCCCCACTTTTGTCTTTCTATGTCTTTGTCTCTGTCTCTCTCTGTCTCTGTCTCTGTCTGTCTCTCTCTCCCTCCTTCTCTCCCTCCATCAACACCGGGGTCTTTCCAACTCTCCCCTTTCTAGAATTCCAGTCAGAACCTTCTGCTCCACTGCGACCTCCTCCCAGTCAGCCACCTCTGCTGAGTGCTGTGCACCCTGCAGCCACAGGCTGAGCTACCAGGCCTAGAGCCTCAGCAAATGCATTTTGGAGGGACTCGGTTCAACATTTAAGAGGAAGTGGACGTCCCCTTGTTGAATTGGTGGAGGTTAAAGAAAGACAGGCATCTTCTATCTACGGTGTGACGTGGGCTTCCTTTCCGGGAAATGTCTCTAATCCTAGACCATAGCTGGAGCTAGAGCGTGCGCCTGGGCACACTCCTCCATGGGTGTGAATGAGTCTCTGAGTGTGCTCTGTTTAACAGAGCTAACTTAACCATA
This sequence comes from Rattus rattus, assembly GCF_011064425.1. Taxonomy (NCBI): domain Eukaryota; kingdom Metazoa; phylum Chordata; class Mammalia; order Rodentia; family Muridae; genus Rattus; species Rattus rattus. The sequence goes on from NC_046166.1 coordinate 71,194,204, forward strand.
GCTTCCCTTAGAGCGTGTCAAGATACTTCCGCCCGTTAATGACCACTCGGTAACAAGTACCGTCTGGAGGGGCGGAAACTGGAGTTCCTGGGTTCTTGTGGCCCCACACAATGAACAGAGACATGAGGGTGGTTACAGGAGAGAGAGTTTGTGCAGGAGAGAATGCCCATGCTTTTCTTGTGGACGCCATCTTCCTTACGTGAAGTCCAGATGGGAACTACTTCCAGCCTTCTCTGAGAACCTACCTGGACATGCCCCATCTGTAGTGGAAAGCCGGGATGGAGGGGCTTCCAGTCTTACCCTACGGGTACCTTTCATGTTATTTCTTGAATTCACCTAATCCTCAAATTCCCTGACTGCAGCAGGAGCCCCCACGGGCTAGTCTGAGTCTCCCATCCACCAAGCTAGAAGGAAATTATTCAAAGTGGCCAGTGACCCCAAGTCCTTCCTCAGGATGAGGGGAGCTTTAGACTGAATAGAGGAGTCACAGCAGGGGACAAGGCTATGCATAATTAAGCAGTGCTGGTCAAGACTTGGTCCTGTTGTTCTGGGATACAACTTAGGTCAGAGACCTTCCCTGTCTCCTTCTACTCTCCAAAAGGTCTTCATCCTCCACTACCCTCCGGGCCAGTTAGGTAAGTGCCAAACACTGCAGTGTTTAAAAAAAACAAAAAAAAAAAAACAAAAAACATTCTGCAAGTGTGGATAACTATAAAATAATTAAATTAAAATGTCAGAAGCTGTCGTAACCCCTAAACTGTGTTATCCACATCCACAAGTCTCTCAGGTAGTGTTAGAAGTCCCTGAGATGCTCTACCCAACTGTGTCTCTTGTTATCTCGTGGCTGGGTGAGCATAAAACTAGACTAGCAAAAGAGGGAGTGCTTTTCCCCGAGCCTTCAACAGACTGGCTCCGAGCTTCCCAACCATTGGCCTGTGGGTGGGATCTGGAATTCTGGGTGGGTTTCTTCTCTTTCCCCCGCAGGCAGGGCGTAAAACCAGCTTTCAACAACCGCAGTGAAATCTCAAGGCTCAGTTACTCAGAGCTCTGAAAAGCTGGGCGCTTTTCTCTCAGAGGCAGAAAGGTGCGTTTTTTGAGGAAACAAATCAGCCAGCGCCAGCATTTGCATCTGAAAAGGAGAAAAACACGTGTGATTAATAAAAGACTCATCCAGCGTGGTGAATCTTACTGCTTACCTTTATTTTCCTATTTTTCTTTCTCTGTCTTTTAAAACATGTTTTCTCCTACAGAGTGAACATTCGCAAGCACATTCTAACGGATCCTCTTTACAAAAAAAGAAAAAAAAATCCAACACAAAAAACCACAAGAAGCTGTGCAGTTCCAACTTAGAGTGTGCTGAAAGCCGTGTATGGCTTATCACCCCCCCCCCATCATTTTAGATCAGTCTGAGAAATTACCTCTGGTGTTAGAAATAATGTAGATTAATTGATTTTTTTTTTGCAAAAGGAGAAATATGAACTGTGAACAACCTGTTTGTAAAACCTTCCAAAACTAGGTTCTGTTACAGAACAACACACCCCACGTTTTACATTTTAAGCCCCCCCCCAAATATTGAGTAAAGTTTTACAGATCATTTTCTAGAAAATATGGTAGAAAATTGCCCTTCTCCTTTTATGAAAAAACAAAACAAAACAGAGAAAGTGATTCAACAAAACCTTAAATATTTTCACAGTAGAAGAAGGGTTCTTGGAAAAGAACGTAGTATGAATCAGAATGGTGTTTTTTTAGTTAAAACCTTCCTTCCATTCTATGTACAAATAAAAGTGCGAGCTGGAGGTCCGGCTGATCCCGACGCTCCCAGCACACAGCTGGAAGAAAACACCTTGCTTTTTCATAACTCAATTTCTGTCCAAATTGTACCCGAAAGCCGGCCGGCATTGTGCTGTTTATTAGCAACACAAAGAACGTCCCTCGCAGAGCTGGACGGCCCTTGAAGTGCGGCGACTCTCTGTGAGGAGCTGGGGTCTTACGGTTCCAGGGGAGTTGAATACTAATTACCCATTCGCTCCCGACCAGCTCCAGGCCCTGATTACTCTGCTCAGAAGCGCTGGGCCGGGGCTGGCTGGGCTTCTCATATTTTAAAATAAAACACAGCATAGTTTTTGTGTTTTCGGGGTGGGCGGGGGGAGAAGAACAGGTTGCTGTCGAACGTGCAAAGAGCTGGATTAATTAATTAACCCAGAGGTTTTTATGGCTCTGCCCAAACATTTTTTTTTTTTAAATTTACTCTCCCAAACGCACGGATACAAACACACAGATTGCTAGTTGAAGTCTGAATATACACTCCTGAACGCGGGAGCTACCCCACCAAGCAAAGGTGTGCGGAGCGGCCCCGCCTCTTCCCTGAAGTCTGCAGACAGGTGCTGCCCTCCGAGTGCTTCAGATTTCTGCACTGAGGCGTCCTGGCTGCCCTGCCCCTCTTGAAGGCTGGTCCCGGGCCAGCCCAAAGTCTCTGCCTGCTCACACCTTGCTGAGCCAGCGCTGGAAGGAAAGGCTCTGCCTAGCTGCGGAAGCTCTCTCTAAAGCTGGGTGGGTCTTTCATTTATGGAGTTGTATATTCTCGTGGAAGAAATTTTATTACGAG
>NC_046166.1:71201808-71294308 GCF_011064425.1 Rattus rattus
GCAGTCCTGGGGACCCTAAGTGAAATCAGAGGAGGGGCTGGGGCCTCTGGAAGCTCTGAGCTCCACCGCCAGGTAGTGGTTGCCCAGACTCAGGGGCCTGTTCTCATAGAGAACCCATGACCTGTGGTTGGAAGTGAGGTCGATGGACAGCATCTCCTATGAGTTCTATTTTGCGGCCCTCCAGGATTGTGAGCCAGGCAGTCTCGAAGCAATTGTTCGGTTTATTGACACCTCCCTTGACAGGATAAAGACTACTTGATTCCCATTTGTTTCCGTTGCCAAAACAGTGATAATGAGGACCGTGGTGAATGTTTGTATTAATCCCACCGCTCCTTTTTAATGAGAGGAGGAAAAGCAGGGGTGGAGGGGACAACAGTTACCTAGAACTGAGTGGAAGGAAGGAGGGGCAGCCACAGAGCTACAGGTCCAGGGCGAGCAGGGGTTAATAGTAGGGAGGAAGAGAGGGAAGGAGAGAAAGGGGGAGGAAGGAAAGAGAGAAGGGAGGGGGAGAGGAAGAGGGAAGGAGAGAGGAAGGGGCAGAGGGAGGGAGAGAGGAAGGGAGAGAGGAAGAAGGGGAGGAGAGAGAGGGAGGAAGGAAGAGAAAGAGAAAGAAAAGGGAGACAAAGGGAATAGGGAAGGAGGAAAGAGGAAGACCAGGAGGAATGGAAGGAGAAGGAAGGGAAAGGAAGGGAAAGGGAGGGAGGGACAAGTGAAACTTTTTTTTTCCAGTGTGTTCTACCAGTACTCTGCAAAGTGGGAGGACACTGGAGGGCAGGAAGTACAGGGAAGGAAGGAAGGAAGGAAGGAAGGAAGGAAGGAAGGAAGAAAGGAAGGAAGGAAGGAGCCATTCATTTCTGAGAGGGCCAGGCTGAGGGGAGTGAGGAGGTCTGGAATGGATGGAAACTGCAGAAAATTAGGAGAGAAGAGATAACCACCCCCCACCCCCGCTCAGCCCCGTCTTCCTGGGAGTGGGGACCCACTTTTGGGTAGAGACTTATTTTCAGGGGTCACAGCATACCTCATGTTTCCCGTGTCTGCCCCCAACACGCACAGGGAAACTGGGATGGTATCCTCGCTCATTTCACCACTGGATCATGCAGTCCAGTTTTAAGAATAGGGACAGCCGTGAACATGAAGGATCACAGCCATCTTGGGGTCGGAGCAGCAGGTCTCTGGCACCAAGATGCTCAGGGCGCCCCACCCCCTTTTTTGTACCGGGTTTAAAAAGTCTTTCAGCGCTCGATTGTGCAGGAGCGTCCTCTGATTCCTACTGATTCTCCTTCAAGTGAAATAATATCCACTTAGAAAAAAAGCCAGATGGAAAGCCGCGGACCCCCTGCTGTCTGCGAGAAGCAGGCTCTTCAGTCGGAGTCCGGGCTCTGGAGTGGGGGTGGTGGTGAGTCACCGTCCACAGCCAGCCAGGGCCACAAGGCAGCAAGGTGACCACAGGGCTGCAGTGTGCAGGGCAAGGCCAGTCACAGGATGCCTTCTCTAGGCAAGATCCACTCTCCCGTTGAAGCCGGGGGGTGTGTATATAAATCAGAAGGGGCCAGGATGGTAAGGCTGTGGATTCCACCGCGTTTTGGAGGGGCGTGAAGATAACGATTAATTTCTAACTCTGCTAAGATGAATACGTATTAGAAAATTCTAGAATAAGCATAGACTGGATCCCATGATGCCCATGCTTAGGAAAGAAATGAGCTAACGGAAGCTGGGCTCCTTGGTCATTCCCGAAGCAAGGGAGAGAGGAGGATGGCCCTAAGTGCTTCTCACCAACCCAAATAGCTGGACACACAGGCTTGATCCTCAGCTGTGGGCAGCCATTTCCAGTTGCACTTTAAATACCTGTGACCCCAGCACCTGGGAGGCTGAGTAGGCGTGTAAGACCCTGACCCTAGGCCAGTGGTACTTACTTCAAGACGCCCCGGAGTGAGACACGAGACGCAGACTGATGCAAAAGCAAGACCCCACCCCGGCCGCATCAGGGTTGACCCTCAATCAGCCCCTCATGGCGAGTGACTAGAAGGCAACCCCAAATGGCTATTAAAAGCAGATTTTATACTATTTAGGGGCACAGGTTACCTCAGCAAGGTTACAGTTCAAACTTACTGGCCTTTAAATCTATGGGCTAGCAAGCATCAGTCAGTACATTCTGAGAATTTTCTACTCAAGAATGTTCCTGTGGGTGGAGAATGGAAACTGGCCTAGCCTTGCCCTGAGGCTGGTGGGTGTAAGGCTGGTGAAAGTCCCTAGGGTCCTTCAGGACTGCCACAAGAGTGAGGCCAGCCTGTGCTACACACACACACACACACACACACACACACACACACACACACACACACACACACAGGCACAAAACTTACACGCACATGAGGAAGAGATCCTGTCTCTAAATAAAAAACCTAATTAAAACGGGCTCCTATTGATGTCAGGACTGCCAACAGGAATATGACCGTGTGAGCTACTTTTGTGGTGTTTTGTGGTATGACTATTCCACAGCTCATCCCTCACCCAGCTTTCCCAGCTGGCCAGGATACCAGGATACTAATATCAGGAGACAGGTGAGTTTCTGTTGTCAGCCAGCTTGGACACATCAAGATTACACACACACACACACACACACACACACACACACACACACACACACACACACACACACACAAAGCACATGTGTGCACACACATAGCCAGCAGACTGCCATGAAGCGAAAGAGAGGAAACACAGGCTCCCATTGAGTAATGTTTAGAGTGAATTATCAACTTGACAATATCTAGGATCCCCTGGGAGAGGGGCCTCTGGGCACATCTATATGGGGTTACCTTGATTCTGTTAGTTGAGGTGGGAAGACCTGTCCACTGTGGGTGGCACTGTTCCCTAGATTGGAGATTCTGGAGGAAGCAGGCAGAGTGCAATCCTTCACTTTCTGTTTCTGATTATGGATGCCACGTGACGAGCTCCCTCAAGCTCTGGCCACTGTGATTTCCTGCAGTGATGGACAGGAGCCTGGAACTAAGAGCAGAGTCTTTTTCGCCCATGGGCATTTTTGTTGGGGTATTTCATCACCGAACAAGAAAGGAAACTAAGGCACGCTGATCACGGACACAGAGATGGGGAGTCGCTTCATTCTCTAGCATGTGTGCAGCTGACTTGTTAAGACACCACCACCGTGTCTCCAGAGAGATGGTGGGAGTCCGGTTGCTCACGGGGCTTCCCTGTGAATCTACCATTTCTGCGGGCGCTGGCAGTATTTTGGCCTCTTTAGCTATACTTTCTCAACTTTGGTTTCAGAAACTCTGCCTTGATTTCAGGCACTGTAGTGTTGCCACAGCCCGTTTTGACTTTGACAGGCTTGCAGCCTGCTGCAGCTGGGACCTTATGGTCACTGTGTTCCCACAATGCAATGCTGTAATATGGTAAAAATGTGGAGAGGTCACAGTCCTGTGAGCCCCCCTGTTGTGTGATAAGCCTTTTCCTTGGAAGACACAAGGTGTATGTCTACTCGCCCCACATTGGGATCCGAGGACAGACCAGAGTCCAACTTGGTGAACCAATGAGCTTTTTAGGGTTATTTACAGGAGCAGAAATGACTCAGAGAGCTGCATCACCAAAGCCTACCCCCGCACAGGGGGCAGCTCATAAGATCTGGGGGCCCAAAATACCCTGAACAGCAGCAGTTGGCAGGCATCTCAGCAGGTCAGAGAGTGACCTTTCCAAGTGACTCAGTTGACCTTTCTTCCAGGAAGCTCCTCTGCTTTCTGCTTCTTCCCGGCAGCTAGTCTGGTCAGAAGAGCCTTCTTTGCAGTTTGGCTCCTCTGAGAGTGACTCTCAGCAGCCTTTTTTGTTTACTCTTGGAAGGGAGGTGCCTGGTGAATCTGGTCAGTTTCAGGAACTTCCTGAATTGATTTTGAGTGGCTTTATCTTGTCTATCCTGTTTCTCTGTGTGGACTGTTCTGTAGACCAGGCCTGTCCTTGAACTCAGAAATGCACATGCTTCTGCCTCCACCTTGGGAGCTTTGTGATTAAAACATGAGTGCTGTTTGCCTGTTGTCTTAAAGCTCTTCCCTGCAGGACCAAATGTTCAATTTTAGAGGAAACTGCTACACAACACTCCTGACTTCCCTGGATTGCAACCTCAAGATTCTCCCCGTCTTAAGAGCCCTGACTGAGGTACAGGTTCTCTTGCACACAGTGTATATGGGGGATGAGGGGAATGGGGCTTGGGGTGGGGGGTGGGGTTGAGGGTTCCTTCTTCTCCTTGACCTCTGGGCAGGTTTCCTTGGCCCTCCCCCTGCTGCTGTTCTCCCATGCCCCTTCCTTCTCAGCCTGTCAGGGAGATACCCAGCCTCCAAAAGCCAGCCATCCTCTGAGCTGAATGTCATCTCCTGAGTGCTGCAGCTAGAGAGGGACATGCACTCAGGAGAGCAGCCGCTGCCCCAGCTCAGGCAACATAGTGGAGCTGACCCTGGTGGTGAAGGATTGGGTCAGCCGGCCCCTAGGACATAAAAGCAGGAGAGGTGACCCTGCCCCTTGCCAGCTGTGGCATTGGCTGAGCTAGTCAGGGCAGCAGAGGAGAGCTGGTGAGCTGACCAACTCAGCTACCTCCAAGCCCAGGTCCAGGGCTCTGAGTTGGGCTACTGGCAGCATCTACTCCATCTACAGGGCCAGTCCTCAGATCCAAAGCAGCATGACATAAGCAACAGCAGGATATCTGAGAGGAGTCCCTCTGAGGACCCAGTACAGACAGCGTAGCAGAAGCCGGAGGGATCACGCCAGACCAATGAGTGATTGCAGTGAATATTTGCAAGTAAAGGTGTGTGAACAAAAGGGTGTATCTGATACACGGACTCTTACAGCTTTTCTCCGTCTTCTCTTTTAATTTTATTTGAGGGGGGCAGGACGGAGGTTTCAGGAGCAGAGGGTAAATATGAAGGGACGGGGAGATGAGTGGAATTGGGGGGCATGGTATGAAATCACAAAGAATCAATAAAAAGCTAAAAATAAAAATAAAAAACTAAAAACAAAACAAACAAAAACCAAACTGCCCCAATAAAGAGTAAAACCGTGAACGGGGTTGATGAGATAGCTCAGTGGGTAAAGCCTCTCGCTGTGGCTGTGTGACAACCTGAGTTTGGTTCTCAGAACCCATATAAAGGTAGAGAGGAACAAGCAACTCCTCAAAGTTGTCCTCTGACCTCTGGATGTGCATGGTGGCCCGTGCACTCGCACACAACAACAATAATGGTGATGTCATCTGTGAACGTGTAAGGAAAACAAACACTGGGAACAGAAGATGGTGCTAGGAGAGGGAGAAACCAAGATGGAGGTTTTCAGGCATCTTGCACGACCGTCGGCAGTGAGAAGGGGGATGCCACATGTTTACACCCACCTAGGCAGATGGTTGCAGTTACAATCACCCCTCTTCCGATTGGTCTAGTTGTATTCTATTACATAAGGAAAGACATCGGATAAAGTGACTATGAATAGTAGTAGTTTGCTTGCCTGCTTTACAGACACAGAACAGGTTAGCGGAAGAACACACACATGCCCACCCATGTACACATGCACGCACACACGTGCTGACTTAGCTACAAAACCCATCACCACTTTGCCAGAATGAGGTAGCACAAGGATGAATCCGGTCCTTGGCTTTGACTGTCAACCTGACATAATCTGACACAATCTGGGAGAAGAATTTCAGTTGAGATTCTAGACCAACCAGACTGTGGGCACATAGGTGGTTGTTTTCATAGTTAATTGATGTATGAAGGCCCAGCCCACTGTGGGTAGCACCATTCCCTAGGCAGATACTCCTGCCTGCTGGCCAGCAAGTGGCACTCTCTGTGGTGCCTGCCTCAACTCTCCAGGTTTGAAGAGAGTTTCTTGGTTGACAGTACAAACCAAAAGCACAAGCCAATAAGAAAATGCCACTTAACCCATGGATTTTAGTTCTCGTCAGCGCCCACAGCTGAGGGTTCAGCGACTGAGCAATAAGTACATAATACATATATATATGTATGTATATATATATATATGTATATATATATGTGTGTGTATATATATATGAATAAATGAGTCCCATGTGGGACAGACAGTTCCTGTCTGTATTCGCTGAGGATCTTGGGTGAGGACTGTTCAGGGGGTGCTTATCCTGTGTTGAGATCTGAGGCAGTAGAGCTGCTGTTAGCTTCTGTGTGGCGTGGGTTCCAACCCTCTTAGGAACAAGCCAACAGCTCTGTAGCTAGTGAGGCCATGCAGGAACCAGGGCAGTGTGGTAATACCTGTCTGTGGTGCCTGCCAAAGCCTCCAGCATGGCCCAGACTTCACATGGGACTCAGGGGAGGACCTGCAGATAGGAGAGTATGAGAGCGGTGGGGGAAGATTCTTTTCTGGAAGGGCTTGGCCCCTGTGTGAGAAAATCCCTCACCTTAAAGGAATAGTATTTCATCGTTACTATGTGCACGTGTGTATGTGTGACGCACGTCTGTGGGTGCGCTGCCAAGCTTGGGTGTAGAGATCAGAGGTTGACTACATGGAATTGGTTCCCTCTTGTCATCTCGTGTGTGGGTTCAGCTAGCGTGGGAAGGGTCTTTACCTGTTGAGCCATCTTGCCAGTCCTCCCATCACAATCACATACGTTCACACCCATCCCCGTTCTCACCCTATTCAAGGTCACGGTCATACACCTTCTCATAATTTCTGCTCACACTGCACCCTAATCCACACATCCTCCATTCACACCCCACACCTCCCACCCCGTTTATACACTTTAGCCCTGGTTACACACCCCCCTCCCCAACCATTCAATCGCTGCTTACACCTCACTACCATTTGTGCCCCGCTGCTGCTCACACCGCACCCCTGCTCACACTTTAACCCATCCACACCCCCACCCTCTTCACACCACAGCTCCACTCACATAGAATCCCCGTTCACACCGCGTGCACATTTACAGCACACCCCACTCGCGCCCCCATCTCGTCATACACCAGGTAGCCGGTGTTCAGCCAAGACAGGGCATGGAGAAGCATGGAGTGCACAGGGCTACAAAGAACCCGTGTAAATCCCACCCACGGGGAACCCTGTCTTACAGTGAAGGAGGAGGTGGTGAGACAGACTGGAGATATGGAGCTGACCAAGACATAGGAAGACAGGCTTGCTGTTCATGAGCCCCGCCTCCCTTCCCCACCAGCTCCCTTCACATCAGCTCATGCTTTTAGTTCCTAAATCTTTGTGTGGAAGCTACAGCATGGGCACAAAAGACTCTCACAAAGCAGGCTGCAGGCTCCTTGTGTCTTGGGGCTGCTTCCTCTTGGCTGTTGGCCCGAAAGTTATTTATAATCTGATAAAATGGGCAGGATTCAGGAGGAACTGATGTACTCACTCCATCAATAATATCGATTCTTGTTCCTTCTGGAAATTCTGAATATAGAGCTGTTCCCTCTACCAAGAACCTGATAGAGGCTCACAGCCAGGGGTGAAGCCTCTTCTGTGGAGACCCTGGCATCTTTATGGATAGGTGTGAACCCTCCTCTATGGAGACCCTGGAATCCTTATGGATAGGTGTGAACCCTCCTCTATGGAGACCCTGGCATCTTTATGGCTAGGTGTGAAGCCTCCTCTATGGAGACCCTGGCATCTTTATGGGTAGATGTGAAGCCTCTTCTGTGGAGACCCTGGCATCTTTATGGATAGGTGTGAACTCTCCTCTATGGAGACCCTGGCATCTTTATGGATAGGTGTGAACCCTCCTCTATGGCGACCCTGGCATCTTTATGGATAGGTGTGAACCCCCCTCTATGGATAGGTGTGAACCCTCCTCTATGGCGACCCTGGCATCTTTATGGATAGGTGTGAACCCTTCTCTATGGAGACCCTGGCATCTTTATGGGTAGGTGTGAACCCTCCTCTATGGCGACCCTGGCATCTTTATGGATAGGTGTGAACCCTCCTCTATGGCGACCCTGGCATCTTCTTTATGGATAGGTGTGAACCCTCCTCTATGGAGACCTTGGCATCTTTATGGATAGGTGTGAACCCTCCTCTATGGAGACCCTGGCATCTTTATGGATAGGTGTGAACCCTCCTCTATGGAGACCTTGGCATCTTTATGGATAGGTGTGAACCCTCCTCTATGGAGACCCTGGCATCTTTATGGATAGGTGTGAACCCTCCTCTATGGAGACCCTGGCATCTTTATGGATAGGTGTGAACCCTCCTCTATGGAGACCCTGGCATCTTTATGGATAGGTGTGAACTCTCCTCTATGGAGACCTTGGCATCTTTATGGATAGGTGTGAACCCTCCTCTATGGAGACCCTGGCATCTTTATGGATAGGTGTGAACCCTCTTCTGTGGAGACCCTGGCATCTTTATGGATAGGTGTGAACCCTCCTCTATGGAGACCCTGGCATCTTTATGGATAGGTGTGAACCCTTCTCTATGGAGACCCTGGTATCTTTATGGGTAGGTGTGAACCCTCCTCTATGGCGACCCTGGCATCTTTATGGATAGGTGTGAACCCTCCTCTATGGCGACACTGGCATCTTTATGGATAGGTGTGAACCCTCTTCTGTGGAGACCCTGGCTTCTTTATGGATAGGTGTGAACCCTCCTCTATGGAGACCTTGGCATCTTTATGGATAGGTGTGAATCCTCCTCTATGGTGACCCTGGCATCTTTATGGATAGGTGTGAATTCTCCTCTATGGAGACCTCTATGGATAGGTGTGAACCCTCCTCTATGGAGACCCTGGCATCTTTATGGATAGGTGTGAACCCTCCTCTATGGAGACCCTGGCATCTTTATGGATAGGTGTGAACCCTCCTCTATGGAGACCCTGGCATCTTTATGGATAGGTGTGAACCCTCCTCTATGGAGACCCTGGCATCTTTATGGATAGGTGTGAACCCTTCTCTATGGAGACCCTGGTATCTTTATGGGTAGGTGTGAATTCTCCTCTATGGAGACCTTGGCATCTTTATGGATAGGTGTGAACCCTCCTCTATGGCGACCCTGGCATCTTTATGGATAGGTGTGAACCCTTCTCTATGGAGACCCTGGTATCTTTATGGATAGGTGTGAACCCTCCTCTATGGAGACCCTGGCATGGTCATAGATGTGGAGCCCTTCCCTTTACAGGGAACTTGGCATGCTCACAGCTACAAGGGGGCCCATTTTTATTCAGCATTTCATGGTCTAACCCAGCACCATGTCTAGAACACAGGGCAACCCTAGCAAACATTCTCAAAATAAAACATAGTGAGCAAGCTGACGGGTAATGCTTGCACTGTGCTGGAGGCATGGTACCTCCTAAGCAGAGTGAGAGCTCCCAGGCATCTCATGGAAGAAACGCCTACGATTGTGATAATGCTGTGAGAGGACCGAGGTCCTGGGTTTTCTGAGGGCAGGCCTTCTGCTTTCTGTCAAACAAGCTGTCCTCAGTATCTTCAGCAACATTTATCCTGTCATTCATATTCACTCTCTCACTCACTAACTCATTCATTCATTCATTCACTCACTCATTCATTCATTCATTCACATCGATTCATTCCCACTGCTCCTTACGTCCTGGAAGACATTCATCGCCCTGCCAAGCACACAGAATAAACACGCACAAGTACAAACCAGGCTGTGTTTCATTCACAACCCTTAAGAAGACAATTCACGCAGTAAAAACCTTCACAAGATGAAGTCAGAGCAGTGGCTTCAAACAGTGTGTCCCACTTCTACACATTACGGCTCGCGGAACAAACCAGCTGCACAACACGCAGCGTGGGCAGAGGAAGCTGATCTGGCTCTGGGCTCCCAACACAGAGATGAGGGAATCCATAGCTTCAACCACTGGAGATCAGTCTTTGGGATGGACTGTGTGCACAGTGGGGTGGGGTGAGGAACTGGTTCCTGGGACATGTAGGGCTAACAGGTCCCCAGGTACTCATAGGGATGACTGCTCCCTGGGCATACATGGGGGTGACTTATCTCATATGGGGATGATTGGTCCCTGGGGACCTATAGGGTGGCAAGTTTCTAAGACATATGAGAGTGACCATTCCATATTAATTATATCTGTGACAATGCTTGAGCAAACCTTAGTCCCTTTCCCTGTTGCTGGGCTAGACACCCTGACAAAAGCAACGTAAGGGAGAAGGGGTTTATTTCAGCTCACTGTTCAAGGACTCAGTCTGTCATGGTGGGCAGTCAGGGCAGCAGGAAGATGTTGGTCACATGACATCCACATAACAGAGAGTGGTGAAGGCATGCTGCCCCTTACACCTCTCTCTCTCTCTCTCTCTCTCTCTCTCTCTCTCTCTTTCTCTCTCTCTTTTTCTCTCTCCACTATACAGTGCAGGGTCCCAGTCAGGGAAGGAGCCACCCACAGTGGATGGTCACCCCACCCCAGTTAAACCACAGGCATCCTCAGAGGCTAGTGATTCTACATCCTGTTGAGTTGACTGCCAATCTTGCCACATCAACTTCAATCGAGGAAGATATATTGTGGTTTATGATTTGAGAGGTCTTGGTCTTCAATCTCTTGCCTCTATGGTTGTAGGCTTGTGGGAAGCAGCAGGTTACAAATGAAAGGGGTGACAGAGAAAATCTGCTTAGCCCATGGCACAGGAAGCTGGGGTGTGTGAAGAGACCAGGGACAAGAGAGCAGTCCAGAGTGTGTCAACAGCAACCAGCGTCTTCCTGCCAAGTGCTGAGTCCTAGTTTCTGCCCCTCTTCATAGTCCAGTGAACCCCTTGATGGACCAATCTACTGATAGCGCCAGGAGCTTTCGATCCCTTTCCAAGCTTATGAGCTCTGAACCAAGCCTTCAGCACACACGAGCCTTAAGATCCAAAGGGTAACATTCTGCCCTACAGTCCATACAAGGTCATATCTACTTGTAATATGTATCTGTTTAAATTTAACTAATATTTATATCCAGAGTGATGCAGGAGGGTGTAAACTAAGGTAAAAAAAAACTTGCTAGTTCAGCGAGGTAACTTTATTTTCTGAAGTATATACAAAGTATCTGTTTACAAGTGTGACCCTAGGCTAAACTGCCAACTCTTTAGAATTCTCTGTGTCAATCTGTCCAGCGAGTCTCCCTTTCTCTCCAGCTCCTCCAAACCCAAGAGGGCTCCTTAGCTCTCTTTCCCAGAATACTGCCTCTCTGTGGCTCCTGCAAACCCAATGAGAAAGTCCCTATCTCTTACCCAGATCTTCTCCCACGAAGGCTCCTCCAAGCAAAAAGAGATCTATCAAAGGTCCCCTCTTACAGAAGAAGTCTCTAGCCTCTCCCCTACCCCCTTGGCAGGCTGAACCGCGTCATTGTTATGGGGGAAGTGGAGGGGAGGGGTCTCCAAGCCAAGTCAGTAGGGACCAAATGATGTCACCTTTGCGGTGGGGTAGCTTTAGCATCATATCTATGGAGGCACACCCAAACTGCATGTCTTCAGGACACACATAACTGTCCCTGACTTCTAGTTAAGCTTGCGTTTTGTCAGCAAGTGGGTTTTCTGTGTACGATAATCACATAGCTGACAACATCCACTACAGTATACTGAGAGTTGGGACTTCAGTAAGAGTAGATGACGACCATTAGACCAGTGAAGCAATCCAGTAAGAACATAGGAAGGAAGGGCTGGCCAGATGGCTCAGCAGTTATTCCGTGTGCCAGCCGGTTTAATTTTTTTTTTTTTTTTTTTTTTTTTTTGTAGAAATTGAGAAAATGGCTCCTCCAGACTGGGCTTTGAGCAAGTGGGTGGCATATTGTCTCCATTGATGTTTAAGATGTGGGAGGGCTCAGCTCCCTGTGAGCAGTACCACCCCTGGGCTGGAGGTCTTGGACGCTGTAAGAAAGCAAGCTAGTGGGGCCGGAGAGATGGCTCAGCAGTTAAGAGCACGCGTTGCTCTTGTGAAGACCTAGGTGAGACTCCCCGGCCCCCGTGAGGTGGTTCACAGTCATCTGTGACTCCGGTTCCAGGGTCCCCTCTTCTGATCTCTTCAGGAGCCAGGATTTTATGTGGTGCACACGCATGCAGGCTGAAGGCTCACACACATAAAGAAAAAAAATAAACAAAAATATTTAAAAGAGCAAGCAAGCAAACAGGGTAAGAAAGCAGAGAGGGACAGGGCCTTAAGCAGCACCGTCCTTGGCTTCTGTGGCAGGCTCCTCCCGTTTGAATCTCGGTGATGGACTGTGATCTGACACAAACCCTTTCCTCCTTGTCTTAGGGTTTCCATTGCTGTGAGCAGACACCAGGACCGCGGCAACTCTTATAAAATGAAAACATTTCGTCCGGGCTGGCTTACAGTTTCAGAGGTTCAGTCGGTTATCATCATGGCGGGAAGCATGGCAGCATGCAGGCAGATATGGTCCAAAAGAACCCGAGAGCCCTAATCTTGATCCTAAGGTAGCCAGGAGATTGTCTCTTCCACACTGGGCAGAGCTTGAGCATCAAGGCTCATCCCCATGGTGACACGTTTCCTTCAACAAGGCCACACCTATTCTAACAAGGCCACACCTCCTAATAGAGTCACTCTCTGTGGGCCAAGCATTCAAACACAGGAGTCTATGGGAACCAAACTTATTCAAACTTGTTGCTGTAAAATTATAAAAATGCTGTCTTTCCCCCCCACTAGGTCCGGCACTGCAGTGCCCCCAAGATATCTGGTAGACATCTTAATCTCAGTCAACAAAATCTCTCACCTGCTTTGCTCCATCCCATATCACACTGCTGATGGCTTCTCTCTGAGCCTGGTGGCAATCTCTCTACCCATCTAGTTCCCAAGGCAGGATGCCATCATGCCAGGAACACATATCCCAACTCTGTGGTGGCCCAGTGTCTCTAGCTGCCTCACACTGTCTTAAACTTAAACCGCCACATGAAAGAACACACAACAGAATAGCCTCTGATCCAATTGATAAGATGTAATTGCCCACCTACACACAAAGCCCTGTACACATCCATCCCTTAAGAATATTCATAAAACCCTGTAAATACAGAGTGGAATCTTAACGTCAGCCTCCACGTTCTCTCTGAAGTTTTCTTTCTTTCCCGTTCCAGTCTCCACCTCTTCCCTCAAACTTTTCTCCCGCCCATCCTTCCTTCTCATCCAATGACAGGCCTCGTTCTATCTTGTACCTGCCTTCACCTGCATAATGACAGCATCCCACACAAAACCACCACACTTCTCAAAAGAATCATAACCTTCTTGGGGAGGACCGAAGCTTACAGCCCATAACCACCTCTAACTTCAGGTCCAGGGGGTAGGTATGGTGTCCTTTTCTGGAGTCTATGGGGACCAGCACTCGCATGTACTCAGACCCATACAGAGATACATGTATTCAAAGGATTAAGAAATACAAATAAACTTTAAAAGGGGAAAGTAAAATTCAGGAAATTGATTCTGTGAAGACTCACAAGGACTGTCTTAAGACTGGGTCTCATGTAGACCGCATGGGGCTAGAGCAGGCTGAGGCTAACTGTACTCTCTGATTACTGTGTCAACTTGACACAAACTGGAGTTATCACGGGGAAAGCAGCCTCAGCTGAGGAAATGCCTCCATGAGACACAGCTGTAAGGCATTTTCTCAATTAGTGATTAATTAATGGACAAAGGGCCCAGCCCATTGTGGGTGGTGCTATCCCTGGGCTGGTGGTCTTGGGTTCTATAAGAGAGCAGGCTGAGCAAGCCAGGGGAAGCAAGCCAGTAAGTAGCATCCCTCCATGGCCTCTGCATCAACTCCTGCTTCCTGACCTGCTTGAGTTCCAGTCCTGACTTCCTTTAGTGATGAACAGCAATGTGGAAGTGTAAGCCGAATAAACCCTTTCCTCCCCAACTTGCTTTTTGGTCATGGTGTTCATTCATCACAGCAACAGAAACCCAAACTAAGACGCTAAGGATGAGCTTCCGGTCCCAGTTTTTACCTGTTGGTTGGGATTACATTACAGGCCCATGTGGCTTGTACCACCTCATTTTAGACAGTGCTGCGGTCAAACTTGAAGTCCCTGGTGTGCTAGGCCAGCCTTCTACTCATCAAGCCATATTCCTGAACTGAAGAGTTTGAAAGCCCATCTTCCTGCGCTTTGGCTTACGTCCCTCATGTCCTTGCTGCTGCTCCTCCTCCTCGCCCTTCCAGTGTGCGTAGAGCTTGGATTACACTGGCTCGTTTTCTCTGGGTTTTATATTGCATCTGCTACACCCGCTACTGCAGAGGCCTTGGCTCCAATGCTCTCTGCTCCTTGGGGAGTTCGTTCTTGCCATTCTGCATCTCCCTCAGTGCCTTGTTCAGAGAAGCACACATATCAATCATACCATGGTTCTTCTGGGTTTGAGCACCCTGGCTGCTTTAGTCGGGAAGCAGGACCCTCACACTCAGACACCCACAGACCACACTCCATCTTCTTCTTCTTCTTTTTTTTTTTTTCTGTCCCGGAGACCTAGCTAATGCGTTGTCACAGATTTTTCGCTTTTTTAAAGACGGAGATAGGTTTTAGCTGTTGGTCAAACCCAGGGTGTGGTGATGAATCCTTGGGTGGGTTCTAGGGCACTGTGGTTGGTCTGTCGCAGTGACATGAGGAAAGCCGCGTGAGCTGTCCCTAAAGTCCCCTGTGTCCATCTGTCCTTCCCTCCTGGCATCCCCTCACCTTCAACATTGTTGCTTCCTCCCGTGTCTCAGAGGGTGAGTCACTCTCTGATGTCCAGCTAGCTGATAGCCCCTGCAATGACTCTTGTCTTTGCAGAGCCTGTACTGCTGGTCTTGTCTTGTCCCCGATTATATTCAGAGACTCGCCTTCTTTGGGGGGAATTAACAGAAGGAAGAGGCTCTTTAGCAAATTATGCTGTCCTTGTCCTTGCAGCCATGTTTGTGAGAACCCCTTTCTTCTCAGCATGAGTGATGGAGAAGTGGTTAATTAAAAGCCTTTTTTGTTCGCCCTCCATCTACAGGGTTGGGCCCTTCTTGTAGAAATGCTGGCAGTCCTAGCGGAACCTCCCCCAAAGACTGAGATTCATTTCCATTGTAAAGGACGCTTCTCCGCACCACATCCGCATCGCACCGCATCACCGGCTGGGTGGAGAACGCGGATCCAGCTGTTCTCGCCGCGCACGCACGCGAGCCTCTATTCCTGAGTCGGTGGATGCATTTTGAGCAATTATCTAGCCTGTGTTTTTGTTTTAATGAGCTCCTGGTCGCTCCTTGGGTATTTTTTCCTCCGTTAATTGCTTGCTTCTCCTCCCGTTTATCCAGCACGTCAGTGGGTGGTGCCCTCTAGAGCCACCTGTCCGAGCGGCCTTGTAGTGAGGGCATTCCTTAAGACAGGAGAGGGGCACTGTCTGGCAGCCTTGACTGCTGGTTCCACCTCTCTGCCCTGAGACTGTGAAGTCTTGGCGGCTCGTTCTCCCTAGCACCCACCCCCTCAGTCAGCCCTTTCCTTCTCCACAAGGACATAATGGTGGCCGGAATACCTCAGCCACGCTGACCTCGTACGAACCCGAGGCAGGTCAGGAGTAGGGGAGACAGGGCAGTTCTTTGCCGCTTATGTAAGGAGTCAGCGGTGTGTGGGTTCTCTCAGGAGTCACGTCACAGATGCACCCTGCACTTCTAGCCTGTCCCTTTGCTTGCCCTTGAGTTGCCTGGCAGGATGGCAGCCTCTTTGGCCATGTGAGCTGGCGAAGCCAGGGCTCGTCTCTCTGTGTGGTCCTTTTATTGTCTGTCTGCCCGGGAAAGAATCCAAATCTCAACTGTAGCCCAAGATGTCCAAAGTCCAGAACGCTGGCTGATCCAGGCAGCCGAGGAAGTAAACAGTTTTTCATGGGCATCACAATGGGCCCAAACAAGGGCTCTGCGGCCCCGTCGAGCCTCCGAGTGTGTTCTGCAAGAGCATCTGCTCTGCGGTCCTGGCAGAGAGAAACTGGGAGCTTTGTCTCCCTTTTGAATAACCCAAAACATTAGCCTCTAAAAAGCAGATTGGATCGTGCCCCGCACCAAAGTGGGCTGAAGTCCTACAACCCCAGCTTCTCCAGTGAGTGACCTTATTTGGTGATGGGTCACTCACTGCAGATGGACCTGGCAAAGCCAAAATGAGGCCACATTGGAGTGGGGGGCCTTATCCACTACAAGTGGTGGATGAATGGGGGGCTCTGGATGCAGGCTGGAGAGCAGGGAGAGAGGGAGGCAGAGATGGAGAGAGGGGTACAGAAAAGGGAAGAGAGAGACAGGAGGCAGAGGTAGTGATCAGGCTTGGGACAGATTCCCTCAGAGAGAGACCTAGTGTGGCACCCATGGGCAGTGTCTTGGTCCTAGAGACTTGTCCTTGCTGCCAAGGTTACCTAGGGTGCTGCACTTGAGGACAACTCCAGGACATGGATCCGAGTAGACTGCAGTGGAACAAATGATCGAAAGAGCTGCTTTCCTTTCGGCTCCCGAGACACAGACTCGTCTCCACACAGCTACTTCCCTACCCTACCCTCTCATTCTGCCTCTTCTGCTGCCCTGCTGAACCATTTCCCGGGCTTTTAAAAGCGCCCCAATCCGTGCTCACCTCAGTCCTCCACCCTGAGAGAGTGCAAACTCTCTTGTTGAGTGTTTTAAGGATGTAAATGATGCACAGAGAGCAAAGAGAGAGACAGCAAGGGTTTATTAAACAGGAAAGTCCTCAGCGCTAAAGGAGGACCTTGAAGCTGGCAACAGGAGAGAAGCTTTGCCCAGGGATTTTTTAAGTGGGTTTTAAAAGAAGAAGTGGGTTTTGACTGTTTCTTGTATATATTAGGTGAGAGCGTAAGGACCAACCAGGAGACAGTGTTCTCAATTAAGTCTTGATGTTGCCGAGGATGGAGGTTGGGGGGTGGTGGTGTGTGTACGCAAAGAGCGTGTCCCTTTGGGTCTTCCTTACCCCAAAGTGTCTGTCTACCCTCTGCCTGTCCTCAGTACCTCCTCCAGCTTCACACACCGCCCTTCTGCTGAAATATTTTCTCCACCTCTGACAAAGTAAGCATTTTGGCTGTCTTGATTGGAACCTTCTAGAAGGAAACCTCATGTGCCGGTCCTGAAGGCAGATCTTCTTGGCGCACTTCGGTCTTGGAGGAATTTTCCTTCATGATGGAGCTGCTCCTGAGGCTTTAGAACCCTAACTGGCTCTAGCTGGTGCTGGGTGGCCCGGAGGGGCTGAGAAAATCTCCCATCACCCTTTGCTCTAACAGGATGTGGGAGAGTACCCCTGTCCTGCCTGCCCATCAAGGGCCATGCTGAAGGACCATAGTGTGTCACCTCGTAGGAATCAATGTCCCTGAAGGGACATCTTTACTGTTCTTCTCGGAGGTTGTCTAAGCTAGATTCCTGTTAGGGTCTCCATTCGTCAATGTTTGGCTGTTTCAGAGGAATCGTGTGACTAACGAGGCCAGCACATGGTAGGCTTCCCATTGCTCCCTTAGCCGTACTAAGAGCACAACACAGCTGCCTACATGTTGTGGACAGGTGACTTAGCGTATCACACTGTGTGTGTTCTACAGACAGATGCAATGGAGGAGTTCTCTTCCTGTGTGTTTCCTCCATTTTACCCCTATGCTCTACCAGGGACTCCTTTTGGGCTTCCTCTTCCTCAAGCCATACCTCAGCCCTGGGCTTTTCCAACTTGAGCCTAGTTTCTCCTGGCTACCATATTGCCTGGGAAAGGAATGTGACTCCTAAGGCAGTTTCTGAAGGTGGCCTTTATCAGATGCTCTCCAATCCAAGGATTCCAGTGTAGGGGTGCAGCTTATGAGCCCTAAGTAAGTCTGAGTATAGCATAGGAGACCCCAGAGAGATGCCGTTGTGGGAACAACTTTGTGAGCCTGGGCACTCAAGTCCTTATGCCTTCAGGAAGCCAAATTTGGGTAAATATTATCCAAGCGACAGCCCACTTCCTTTGCACATGTACATATGCACATATACATGTAGAGGACAGAGTTGATATTGGGGGGTCTTCTTCAATTGCTCTCCCTTGGCTTTTGAGGCCATATGTTGCACTAAACCCAAAGCTTACTGAGTAGTCTAGGCTGGCTGGCCAGCGACTTCACAGAACCTGCCTCACAGCACCCCCTAGCTCTCAGATAACACGTGGGTGCCGGGGGATCAAACCCCTGTCCTCCTACTTCAGTAGCAAACACTTTACCAAAGGGGCCATCTCTCCAGCCCTGAGCATCTTTAAAATGAACATGTTGTATCCTTGGGTTAAACTAGTCTTCTAGGACAACCTAGAGGGAGATAGGGACTGAGGGAAAGGATGGTGCCAGTGAGCTTGGGGGTCAAGGCACTTAAGTTCCACATAAGCATCTTAGGACTGGAAGACACCCTCTCAGATGCCAAGAACAGAACAAGGCCCTGGAAGTCTGTGGGCAAGGTCATAATGGCTGGTGGTCCACAGTATGAAGCCTAGTAGGGAATGGCAGAGAGGAGTACACACAATGACTTTTGCCCCCTCTCAGGAAAGGTCAAACTCTGTCGCATGCCCCGCCCCCAGTCGTGTAGTAAAAGAAGATGGCAGCGTGAGTCTTTCAGTATTAGTATTTACATGCTAGCGCAGAAGAAAGAAAACCCTATGTATTAAGCGCATAGAGGCCTTTTCAGTCAGATCTTGGAGAACTAATTTCAAATAATTATACAAACAGTTCTCACTTCACCTGGCAACTGGGAGGGGTGTTCCCCTCCTCACCCGCTGAACTCTCCATGACCCCTCCTTGTTTTCTCCTTGCGTGGAGAGCTGCGAGTGGGGGAGGCACATCTGAGCGCTTTCTGCATCCACAAGGCTACAGAGGACTGAATCCTTAGCCAGGCTGGAGATGCGTCCGATTTCACGTGGTCCTCGGGGTTTGCTGAAGGGAACGCAGTGGCAGATAGAGTGTGGATAGGCAGACCCTCGCTGGCTCGGGCAAACCGATGTCTACCTACGGTTGGAAGACGCATCCCAAGGCCCCAGAAGATAGATGCTTAGACCCAGGAACTGTGTGGATTCCTGTGTGGGCTAGGCTTTTCCTATATGTGTTCCATGTTGAAGTTTAACTGATCAACTAGGCACAATGGCAGATTAGTAGTGGCAACAGCATAACTGTAACAACATCCTACAGAAAGGTCTCTGTCTGTCTCTCTCCATCTCTCCCGCTCTTCCCAGCTTTCTGTCAGAGGAAGCACGCTACCGCTCCACTTTGCCACGTCTACATTAACAGGTTAGCACAGCAGCCCTGTTAAGATAAGGGTCGCTAGGTAGCTACTGAGTGATCTCTAGGTGGACAGAATGCCCAGCGTGGGCCTGCTGGACTGAGGAAAGGCTCACACAGCAACGACTGGGATGGACGGAACCCTGAAGTTTGCTATGCCATTCAATGGAAAACTTGGAATTTCTACAGTTTTTCCACTTGACACTTTTGGAAACTGTGAGGAGGTCTCTCAGGAAAGGAGACTACACTATAAGTTAAGACCCCAAAGTAGAAAAGCCTGTAAGAAAATGCTAACGGATTTGCTGGGATGGGTCTTCCTTCTCCCACCGCTCATGCTGTGCTCCTAGTAACTTCCATTTGCCTGCAGACGTATTGGAGCCTTTATTGGCCATCCGAGATGCTACCTGTTAACCTTCCCAGCGGTTGGACAACTCCTCTGGAGCACACAGGGAGGAGCTCTCAGAATGGAGCCCTCTGAGGCACAGGAGGCCTTCAGTCACCTTAGCGTAGGAACCTCGACCCTCCATGTGAGCTTGCTCTTGGAGAGCCACTTCCAGCATGCTGTGGAACACCGGGTCAGGCTTCTGTATGTAGCCTGATCTCACAGAAGGCCAAAGAGAGAAACAGACAGAGGCTGAGAGACAAAACAGAGAGCAGGGCCGATTTCCCTCAAACATTTCTACTCGGCTCTGCGGTCTGCACCTCGAGCTGAAATCCAGCAGATCTCACAGCCCACGTTCACCGCTATGTTCGCGGTGCCAGGAGGCCCTTTCAGCTAAGCGAACCAGTGACACGTGAAATCTAATTAAAGGGCAATTTATACATTTGCAGCTTTTCACATTCCGTGCGGACAATGATCGTTCGCAAGCCACACAGTTAACTACAGTTTGCATTAAAGTCCCCCCCCCACCCGGGGGGGACATGTGACTAATTATTGTACTCACTTCCGTTAATATGCATGCCTAGCCTTTTGTGTCATGCAAATGTGATACCAAGCCAGCAAGAGGAAGTTACCGGAAATCACTGACAGACAAAGGCAAGCCGTTGTGATCGCATTTCATTTTGAGCACAGAGACCCTCAACTTTTCAAACTGCTGTGCCCCCAAAGTCTGCTTTCCCTGGAGAGGCTCAGAGCAGTAGTTCTGAGGATCATTCCGGAAACCAGGGCTCTGAGGGGTGCTAAGCTGGAAGGCCGTGCCCGTTGCCCTCACTAAGACTTCCGTAAGAACAGTGTGTTTACGGCTCTCTAAGTCTTCTCTTTCCACTGGAGCTATTCTAGCCCATCTTTTCCCCTTGTGTGAACATTTTTTTCCCACAGTAAAAACTATCTCTCATGACTTTGAGCTAGTGCTAAGTGAGGCATTATCTATCGGAGCTGTCTTCCCTCCAGCAGGAAAACACCATTATCATCCCCATTTTGCAGATAATAAAAAAAGGAGCGTGGTAAAATAAAATGTAGAGAGGAAAAACTGAGAAATTTAATGCAATATTTGTCTCTAGCTCAAATACACAATTGTTGTTCTACCCCCCCCCCAACCCCCGAAGTTTTCTTAAATCCAGGTGGAGGTTTTTCCACAGCTGCTGTCTGAGGTGAGTTTTTTTTCCTTAACGTTTAAAGGTTAAAGTTGCTGGTCCAACAACACCCAGAGACTATAGAATCCAAGAACAGTGAACCCCACACTCTGTGTCCAGAACCTATTCCTGATGACTCTTTCAGTGTGGGGGGACATTTAGGATGGTGTGCCAGGCCTCCTTCTAATGGTCATTTCTCCATTTTTGGCAGGCAGAAACATCCTGGCTTCTGTTGACAGGGATGCCACGCTGAGTGGTCTCCATAGGTCCTCACTTACTGGATGACTTCATGAAGCCAGCATAGGACATGTCTGGAAAAGCGAATCACTCAATAAAAGGCTACTCGCTCTATTCTACGGCAGCCTTCACAGTCATTTACAAGTTGAACATGATTCCTGAAATTATTGCTTAACAAAGCAGTTAGCATGAGTCAAAAATCACACAACTTCCTGAAATTGAGGCGCTACTCGGCACGCTTGGTACTCGGTGGTACTGAGGGCTGCCCCTTGGGGGTTTTCATACAGAACCCTAGAACCCCTGGGGAGTTTACCAGCCACATTTGCCTGTACCCCTAAGCCCCAGCAGCTGTGGGAAGTGATGGCCCCACGAAACACTCTAAGTATATAGCGTGCTTGCTTTCCGCTCTGGGAGGGAGTAGTTGTGCCTTCCTGTGGTTCGAATCTGTGCTTTCTCAGTTGTGCCCTTCCTGTTGGCCCTTCCTCCTGGTTGCTTTCTATGTTCTGCTGTGGATAGCTAGATCCATCATCTTTCTGCCTCTGTGGAGTATGTGGGGTCCAAACCGACCTGGCCACTGCAGTCCGCCATCCCAGAGTAAGACAGAGATGGCATAGAAGCTTTTGAGCATTGGGTGAGACATAGGGCAAAGAGTATGTTATTGGAGACTTAGGGGTGTCATATGGGTGCCACGTGTTGTCAGAGTTCTTGGTCTCAGTAGTAAAAGAACTTAAGAATGGGCTCAGAAGGAGACTCCGGGGCAATTTTACTTGAGCTTAAAGGAAAAACCACAGGGTAGACAAGCTGTGAGGATGGAGAGAAACAAGGGAGAAAACCATGTTGTAAGCAGCCACACGGTAAAAGGAGATGGACCCAGGGACTAACTTATTAGAAAAAGAGAGAGCTCGAGGTGTTTAGAAAAGCGTACTCCAGGCTTTGGCAAATATTCAAAACAAGGAAAGGGAGATACGCAGGAGAAAAAAAGCAAGAGTTACACTCTTCTGGGTAATTCAGAGAAGTCATCAGGGTTAACCTAGATGCATGGCCGCAACTCCACAAACCATGGTGGGAACACAAGGGCTCTGGAAGGAAAGTACATGATTTTATTAGGGGTTAATTATCCCTCCCGTCTCTTTAGGATTATTTAAGGTGAATCCACTTTCCTGAGCAGACTGGATTATCTCTTTAGTGAGTCAGCAAGGACACCCATCCATCCAGGGGTACTCTACATGAGCTGGCAATGGTGTCTGTCCATCCAGAGTTAGTTTACCCTTTTGGCCAGGAAGAAACAGCTTTCCTTTAAGGGCCATCGATGCTGCTGTGACAAGTGGGTTTGTCTTCTCCTCAGCTACTGTGTCTATAAGCCCGTGACCTAGCTTCTCCTGTAAGGGGCTTGTGCTCAGGGAAACTCACAAGCACCCAATGTCTAGGGAAGAGAGAACAGTACAACATTCAGCTCAGAAGAAGGGGAACTCAGATTAAGACTCAGGCTGCAGGCTGGAGCTCAGTGCATCCAACATGGCTTCTTGCAGGAGCTTGCCCCCTCAGTCAGGTCAGCTTCCAGCAAAAGGACCCCACTCCAAAACCTTAGGATACTCACTCACCCCTGGCACCTCCCATCCTGAAATTTGCAACCTAAAAGTACTGCAGATGACTGGCTATTTGGGCACTCAGGACAGCAGGCCCAGCCTGCTGCGGAGTCCCTGCTGGATACGGGGATATGGCTTGAGGTTCAAAAGTGCAGGTCAGGTTGGGGCAGTCTGAGCTCTTCTTTCCTGTCCCCTGTGTGGCTTATGAGTAAAGCCTTCCCTATATCTCTGTATTTCATGACCACCTACACCCTGCACATGCACACATCCATGTCCCTTGCTAACTGGAAGGTCTTTTTTTTTTTTTTAAATAATAAATTACTTATGGTCATTTTGTTCTTTTTTCTTTTTCTCTTAAAGAAGTTTTGTATATAAGTGAGAGTCGAACTTTTCTTAAAAAATCAGGGGCGTGGGGTGGGACAACATACTGAATTATAAAACTAACATTCTTACTTTTGGAGGGTCCCCTCCCCTTTTGTCCCCCTCCAGCAAATGACGTAGGTTCGGGTGGGAACACCTTGTAGCACTGAGCCTCCTGAGTCTTGGGTTTGGGGTGGGAGGGTGCAAAGCGCACAGGTCTTGAATCCGCATCCATAAACCTGACATCTACAGACCTTGTTTCCCAAAAACGTCCGAAATCTGTCATAATCTGCTCCCGTGGGACAATACAGAAATGGTTCCTGGCCCTGAATCGCGATCTGTTTCCAGATACAGGTTATCCGATTATAGTCAATATAGAAATTTCAAATTTCGAAACATTTCATTATTATAGTGATGGCTATTACCTTTTATTTTATTTATTTATTTTTTTGCTGACACCCTATCAGAAGGCTTAAAAAATGTATGCTTTGGTTCATGAAGGGGGGAGAAAAAAGGTCAAAACTTTTAAAATGTCACTTCTTCTGCAGTTTTTGCATAGAAAATACACCGGAGCAGTGGGAGGCCTCCTTGCCCATAGAAACGGCGGCAGGAAAGAATGTCTCCCCGCGGCTGAGTTTCCACTTTCGCCGCAGCTGCGGGCTGCGCAGAAAAGCTCGGTGGGAGCCCATTGTTACCCAGCTGGGTAACAGTTTTCTTATTTTACAGTCTGCATCCGAGGGGGGTTGGGTGTCTCCTAAAGTGCCTGAAAAAATAATCTATCTGCTGCAAATAGATCGCGTTCTCACTCCTCCCCGAGGAGCGGAGATCTATAAATTGCGTCCTTCATTTGGACCTAGCCGTGTAATTAAACATGGCAAGCGAAAGCCACCCCGAAAGCGAGGCGCTGGTTCCGCGAGCTTTTCCTAACTGTCCTGGGATTTCGGAAACGGCGTTTGCAGGGGCCGCGAGCTTGGTGGCAACAATTGCGCACTCCGCCTACCGTCAGCCAACTGTTCCGTACTTGAAGGTCACTTGCCAAGAGACTGAAGAGCGAGAAACTAAAAATTTAATTTCAAGGGTTTGCAGCAGGCAGAGTCCCAGGCAGCGGTTCTCCGGGCCATCCGAATCCAGCCATTGTTTCCTGTGCCCAGTTTGTTCAAACCTATGATCGGTGGTGCAGCTCGCCCGTGGCTCAGGAGAGCGTACTCCGTGGCCTCTGGCTTATTTTCTTTTGTTGTTTTGTTTTGAACTGTGAATTGTCCATCAGGTTTGTGTTACCATGGAAACTCACTTTTTAAAGGTGAAGAGTCAGAGACCTTTGCCTCTCTGGCAGGTGAAGCAGTGACGTCTCCACGTGACTCTAATCTCCAGGCTAGACGGCACAAGGGATTAGCTGCACTCAGTAAAACCGAGTCACACGCATATCGACAGTTTCTAAATTAGCTTGGTGTAGAGACCAGAGGAAGTTGTGCTGAAGTCAGATCAACTTGGCTTGACCGTGAATTGCTTGCTGGGAATCTGGAAGCAGATCCCCTGGGGCGCAATGGTAAGCAATCCAGTGATGAACCGGCAGGTGCGAGTCAAGAAACCAAGTTGGGATGGTTCTGATTATCCAGAGTAAGCCTTGCCTGGGTATGGCTCGGTGGCATGGTGCTTGCCTGGGTAGCAGGAGGACCTATTCTATCCTGAGCACCGAGAAACCAAAGCTTGCCGCTTACTCTCCTCAGAGAAGTTTGGAGCTGCCTTCAAAGTGCCTAGCTGGGAACACACCAAGTGCCGACAGAGCAGCTGCTCTTTTATGAAGAGGAGCCTAGTGTATGTGCTGCTGTGTAGGCTTGGGGACACTTGGGTGACTGTCTTAGGGTTTCTATTGCTGTGATGAAATACCATGACCCAAAGCAACTTGGGAAGGAAAGGGTTTTGTATTGTAGTCCATCACTGAAGCAAGTCAGGACAAGAACTCAGACGGGACAGGAACCTGGAGGCAGGAGCTGATACAGAGGCCATGGAGGATGCTGTCTACTGACTTGCTCATCGTGGCTTGCTCAGACCGATCAGGTCCTCAAGCCTAGGGATGACACCACCCACAGTGGGCTGGTCCTTCCCCCATCGGTTACTAACTAAGAAAATGCCCTTCGGTTGGATCTGATGGAGGCGTTTTCTCAGTTGAGGTTCCCTCTACTGAGATGACTCTAGCTTGTGTCAAGTTGACATAAAATTAGCCAGGACACTGCCCCTTGCTTGTGTTCTCTATTCTCACGCTGGTTTTGTGATTGCTTGACGTTGTGGATCCAAAGAAACAAAACGAAACAAAGAAAAAGAAAAACCCTCCCACCTCTTTTTTTTTTTTTTTTTTTTTTTTTTTTTTTTGAAACAGCAACTCACATAACCCAGGCTGGTCCCAAATGTTGCCAAATGGGACCTCCAGAAATTCCTGATCCTCCTGTGTCCACTTCCTGAGTGCTGGATTTACATGCATACTCTGTTATTCTGGGATTGCTCCCTTAGGCTGGGATGGAACTCAGGGCCTTTGTACATGTCAGGTCAGCATGTTACCACCTGAACTCCATGCCCAGCTTGGCCACATGAGGGATAGCTAAGGCAAAGCAAATGTGCGTGTGGACGAGCTGAGAGGCTCAGCTTTTCTAGAATATCTTGCAGGTCTTGGAAGGACCAAAGGAATGAACTTGTCCCAAGAAAGACCTCGGAGACGTGAGCAGCTTCCACTAGATACCAGTATTTCAGGACGTAGAGCTGTGATTCTCCCCACCTTTCCTAGGATGGTGGGAGTGACCTGGATGTGATGCTCTTTAGGCACAATCCTGGATGCAAATAGTGAGGTACCTGGTGCTAGCTACCCACATCCTGATGCAAGGGGTCTCATTGCCCAGTGTGGCTCAGGGAAGAGCTGGGACACAGCTCAGATGAGGGAGGAGATGCTGGATTTTGGTGGCAGCACCTTCAGATGGTGTAGGCTCTGAACCCTACGAAGATTCTCTCGTCCAGGTTCCAGCTTTACTCACAAATGCTTGGTTAATACATAATGTGCTAGGAGAATTGGGGCACTCAGTCCACTGGGAACTCTTGGGAGATGAAGAGAAGTCTGGGGACCTCTTTCCCAGAGGTCCACCATATCTTGCCCCACTCTTCTTCTCCCCACCCTACTCCACTCACTGGCAGTTACTAAAGACACACAGATAACATGAAAGATGACCCTCCTGAGAAACTGACAAAAGGGAATGAGTGATTTCAAAGATACTTGATGTTCCTTTTCTACTGGGTTTTCTATTATGTTTCCCAAGAAGCAACATCTGCATGGCATTCTCCAGCGTGTTCACATCTGGATGGCAGCCTCTTTATTGACATTTATCTCCAAGTTATCCTCTTAGACAAAATGAGAGGCTCTTGGTCACCCAGGAAACTGAAACATCGGGAACCTGAGGGGTGAAGGCAGGAGACTGAACTTTGCCTCCCCAGTCTGACAAGTAGAACAGGAACGGTGCTAAGGTTAGGATGTTTGCTATTCCTGACTCATGGCTACCATAGCTATGCTGGAACAATTACAAGGTGTTACTCTTCTGTCCCAGGACTTCCTGGGTTAGTCTCTAGGTCTCTAGGACATATGTCAGCTCAGGGAAGATACTGGACATTACATCCCACCCTCAGCCCAAGTCTGACATGTCAGGTACCCTGGAATTAAAAACATATTTAGCTGAGGGACATTGCCTTAAGAAATTTGTCCCAAGGAATAAGGACAAAAATACTGGTAACAAAGCCTGGTCTAGTGTGAGGCTAGGGCAAGGCCAACAGAGATGCTGACACAGACCTTTGGATGAAAGGATACCCCTGAGATACAGTGAGCTGGACGGACTCCAGCTACTCTTCTCACAATGCCTCCCATTGGCCAGATCCAAGTGTTTCATCTCATCTTCATTAGTAATGAAATAGCACCCACACTGCTACTTAGAGAATGAGTGTCAGTCTTCCTCCTGTTGCCAATGCAAACGGTAAAGCCAAATAAAAAAAATATAGATATCTGTGAGCTTTGGGACAAATTCACTGCAAATTAAAAAATAATGAAATTGCAAATTTGCAATGAGGGTCTGACTGTGGTGCTTTAAGAGGAATAGAGCACATGCGAATGGGAGGTCTAAGCAGTCCTCTGAGCTGGGAATGCTGAAAAAGCTTCTCTTGACTGGAAGTTAAAGGGGAGGCCACCAGAGGTGCAGGCTGCTACTTTGTATCAGGGAACATCCAGACAGAAGAGAACCCAGCTCTTTGGTTTCATTTCATGATTAAATGCCTGTGTTACTAGTGTGAGGCAGAGTAGTCACCAGTTACAGAGAAAAAATGAGGAAATGCAAAGTGAATAGAGAAAGAAAACAGAAATAAATGACAACAAGCTCAAACTATACAAAGATACAGTGTAACAAATAATAACCAGAGGGTAAGACAGGGAAGAAGTTTAGACCCATCAGTTATTACACTAAATGTAAACAGGATAACTTTCTCAGTTAAATTCAAGAGGCTGTCAGACAGAGTTTTAAAAAATACACACTCATGCTCTCATTTTAAATTTCCTTCTACCCGTGCTGAGAAAAGCTATCAGTGACTGAATAGGCAAATGGATATGAACAAATGGAAACAGAAACATAGTGATGCTCATAGTAAAGACCTCAGTGACTGTGGCTCAGAAGAGCAGCATCAAGCAGACAACACAGTCATGAAACTCGGTTTGTCAAGATGGGTCAGTAACCAAGAACACATGGATGTAGCAACAAAGCAGAAACAAAGATAATAGAGTAACAGGACAACAATTTCCACTGAGAAACTCAAGCACCCTCAGCACAAGAAACAATGTACAATTTGTAACTATGGGTGAGAGACTTCATAGACTAACTACAACTTTGGAAAATGTTCCTCCCATCCCCGTGCCTAGAAGTCAACTATCTTAGGCATTAGTTACTATGGGAAATACCCAATATTAATAGATGTTCCAGGCAGCTCATTCTGCAAGAGACCCATCCTCTGGCTGATTTGCTCAAGGTAATCCCAGAGAGGTGTCCTGTTGAAAGACTGGCCAGAGGGTCCCTAAACCTTAGAGCAATTTCTCCTGTTTATGAGAGAAAAGCTGGCCACCAGTAGTCATATTCTTAAAAAAGTGCTGAGTTCTTTGTCTCAGTAGACATTCCCTGCCTTCATGTACAGTCATGCTTGTGAGTTTTATGTAAATGAAATCCCATTTTCCAGTTGACTAGCTGGCCACTTCTATTTGTGTTTTTCCTTTTTTGATTGATTCTCCACTGACAGTGGCGCTTACACTTCAGCTCTAAGTCTCTTCTTAGCCTTTCTACGGAAGCATTAACTATCACTAAACAAGTGATTAGCTCCACTTGGAGACAGCAGCTTAAAGCAACTTCGGTGAGTCCTGTGACACACCCTTTGTCAAGAGAAGGCTGCTTCACTGTCAGCAGCAACCCATAATTTACCTGCTTGGGCAGTGTGATGCTGTCTCTTCTGGAAAATACTACTTCCTTCACTCCTAGTCCTGAATTCTTGGAGTTCACTTCAGACCCCACCCAGGAGACCAAGACAGTGACACCAGATCCATTCCTGGCACTAAGGACCCCAGCAGCTGAGCCTGGATACTTCTCTAGAGCCAAGTTGATTCCCTGACCTTGGTGTCTGGGAAGACGGAACTGCCTACCACATCATATGGTTACTGCAACAAACCCTGAGAGATCAGTGTGCACATCACACATTTTCGAGTTAAGCATTGAGTGTTTTGGGAGCCTCAGGTGAATGTGTATTCAGCCCTAGGTCCCCAGGGCCAGCAATTCCCAAAGTGTGACAACTATCTGCAGATGGCACCTCATGAATAAGTTCAGTCTGACACAGCTGGTAACTGAGATGTCCACCATGACGCTCCCCTACTGAAGGTCTACTTTGGGAAAAGTACCCTATCCCTAGGGAGAACCCTCAAGCCAGCAAACCCTCAGTGTTTGGTTCTAGGGGATGGGGATGAGTTCCTAACTGACCACAGACAGGAGCATCTCCTGCTTCTTCCTTTGGGTTAATTTGTCCTCAAAAGATGGTGTCATTGTCCTCTATCTGGGGGGCAAGTTAGATGCCCTGGAAATGTTCTTTTGTGTGAGATGGAAAAAGTCCCATCAGAGATTCTGATCCAACTGGCCTGAGATGGGACCTCGTAGTCAGAGTTTTTAAAGTCTGTAGGTAAGCCTGATGCACAGCCATATCTGAAGACCCTAGATTCAGGAGAGACTAGTGGCTTTCTCAATGGCTGAAACCTTCCTTGATTCCAAACTTACCTTTATGGCTAAATCTCTCAGCAATTAGACAGTGACTTTTCCAGTTACTGTAAAATATGCCTGACAAAAGCATGTTTTGTGTTTTTTTGGGGGGGGGTTGTTTGTTTTTCAAGACAGGGTTTCTCTATGTAACAGCCCACGGCTGTCCTAGAACTCGATTTGTAAACCAAGCTGACCTTGAACTCACAGAGATCCGAATGTTTCTGCATCCTAAGTGCTGGGATTAAAAGACAAAATTTGGATAATGTTCCAAGGAATTCAAGAACCAATGACACAGGGCAAAGTGCTGGACTTGGCATTTTCTTGCCTCAGTACCAGAGTGTGATGGCCAGGCTGTGTGGGGTGGAGGAGAGGGCATCAGGCACTTAAGAGGTATTTCCAGCTCTTCCATTACCTTGTTGGTAACCTTGTGAAAGCCCCTCCCCCACGCTGATCTCATCTTCATCTTAAAGTGCAGGTGGCTGTCACATATATTTGTTTGATTTTGTAAATCTCATCTTGGCTGAAAAGTGCCACACAGCTGTGGGGCATTGTCTTATTAATAACCTCGCTTTGGCACATGCTCACCCACGTCTCATCTTCCCTCACAAGGATTATTCCACTGCCCCTGCAGGGACTCTTGACATAGCCTGGTAGCCCTTTTGGTCCTTTGGTGACCAGCCACAGGTTAGTGACTCCTTTTGCCAACTCTGGTGTCCTCTGTCTTTTCATCCCCCTTTGGGACGAAGTCCTTAAGAAACCTATGGTGTCTCTTGGAGGTGGTCAAATTTTGAGTCTGTCCCATGGTGGCTCTTGGGAGGCAGCCACCCAGCTTCCTCCTTCCAGATCATGCGCCCTGATCCTGACTGTGACATCTGGGCTGTCTGGGATTCACCCTCTCTCTTCTTTAGGTCTGGCATTTGCCATGAAGCTTCTCAGTTACTACAGCAGGGAGGAGATTCCTGAGGGTAAAAATCTGCTGCCTGCCTGGCTGGAGGTCACCAGTACCAACTCCTCCTGCCAGAGGCTGAAAACACAGGCATCCAGTTTTCAGTCTGTTCTACAGATCCCCACCCTGGAAGTCTGTAACCAGGGCTTCAGCCCAATGCGCTTCTGCTAAGGACTCTCTTTCTAGCTGAAAGAGCTATCTTATTGTGTCTCCGTGTGGCAGAGAGAGTGCCAGAGAGACAGAAAGACAAGTGGCAAACTCTGTGTTGTCTCTTATAATGACATGAACTCCATCAGGACGACCCCTACACATGAGACCTCATCCCAGACCTTGTCATCAAATGCTGTTCCTTGGAAACTGGGACTTTCATTTTTAATTTCTTTTAGGGTGTGTGTGTGTGTGTGTGTGTGTGTGTGTGTGTGTGTGTGAGACCTCATCCCAGACCTTGTCATCAAATGCTGTTCCTTGGAAGCTTGGACTTTCATTTTTAATTTCATTTAGGGTGTGTGTGTGCAGACATCCCATAGATATTTTCTAAGCATAGGATTGTTTCTGCACCCACCTCCCACTGGCGATGGCCTGGGGTCTCAGAGGCAGACATGCAGGTTATTGTTCCCTGCACTTATATAGTTCCTAGGGGTTGGACATCCTGTGTGGATACAGCACAGAGCATTGGGGTCCAGTACTGAACAGAGAAAGAGCTAGGCCTGTCTGTGTTTGGGTTGCCTGGCTTATCAAGTAGAATTCTCAACTCACCAGGTGCTGTGAGATATCCTGGCTGGATGAGCAAATGGCCCTGGGCCTTCTGTCTGGGCCTATTCTGAGTTAGAGTGGGGTGGGTGGGTCGGTATTGCACTCTTCCTTGGCTTCTGAGATCCCAAGCATAGGCAGGTCTCTGGAGGCAGCCAGCACACTCCCTCACACCAACACCCTTGTCTCACTCATGTTCCCCACACAGCTTTCTTGCAGTCTTGGGAGAAAACAAAACCATCTTGCACCAAGGCCAAGCTTGTTGACTGTATCCTAGAACCTTATGCCCTTGTGAGGACAGCAGCCTCAGGACCCTTCCTTGCCAGTCACAAAATACCTGCAGTCGGCATCCTGGTTCCTGCAGTACACAGGTGCTGCTGACCTCTGTCACCCAGACAACTAGACTTCTCAAACCCCGTGCTCCCCACTTTCCAGTGACGAGAGCACTGAGATGTGCAGGCATACTCTGGAACTCCCCCATAAGAAGGGGGTGCCAGACTCCCATCTTCAATATTGTATTCTTTCTACAACTGCCTACCTCATGGTGAGGAACCCTGTGGGGCTGTTCTTCCACCCTTCAAGTCTGAGAGGTTTAGTGCTCGAAGTTGGATCTCTCGGACAAGATCAAATGCAACAGAGTTGCGAAGTTGGGTCTCTTGGACAAAATCAAATGCAACAGAGTGGCAAAGAGTATCTGATGTCTCTGGAACTTTTCGGAATAAAAGTGTGCCCCAACCTCCCCACCCCCAAACTCAGTCAATAAGTCACCCAGCCTGGTGCTCACTGGCACTTGCAGAACATTAAATGGTGCTTGGTGCTAATGAACTTTATGTTATGAGAGCCCAGCTTTGTACCCCAGAAGATACAGAATCGCCCTGGAAAAGCTTTGGCTCTGGGGACTGGAGCTCCCCCACCACACAGCCCAGCGTCAGAGAAGCAGGTGGCTCTTTAAAATAAGTGTGATGTTCCCAGGGAAGGGGCTCAAGGGTTAATTTGGTGGTTGACCCGTTGAATCCGCTGACTGCAAGGAGAACCGTGCACTGAACACATGATTATTCTCACAAGCCCAGTGGCTGAAAGCCGATCTGGCCCACCAGGTAATCAGGGGAAGCCGCAGCCTGGAGGAGCAGAGCGGCTCCATGAGATTCTATTACTAGTCGTCTTTCAAGCATTATAATGAGATTATAGTAACCCTAAACTGATTGAAAACAGAAATCTGGCTGGCTGTCAAGTTCACTGTGTGTGGCTGTGTCACAATCCAGATCCAGTTGCCCTGAACCTGCGGCATTAATGTGGGAAGAAGGTTTTGAAGAACCCCTGACAATCTCTGGGTTGAGCTCTTTCCTGAACACTGTCTTCTGACCACTGTGCCCTGGTACTTGGAGAGCCTTTTGAGGCTCATTCCTTGTTGCGATTGACTCAGAATCTTGTCACATAATGTTACTACGGTTCTTCTACCCCCTGTCAGCAGTAGGCTTTCCGTGTGTCAAGGAAGCACACTATTTGTTCTGAGATTGTGACTCTCACAGTAGCAGTTCGCACACCCACAACTGGACTGTGAAACGATCTGGGGAAGCCCCCCGTTCCAAATGGTGACACAGAAAACTCTCTTGATCCTTTTTGTAGATTTATTTATTTTAGTTTTATTTCTAGTTACACGTCAGTAAGGGTCTTCTGCATGTGGGTGTGTGCATGCGATTGTGGGCGCCTCCAGAGGCCGGAGGCTTTGGATTCCCAGTGCTGGAGTCAGAGTCACGGACAGTTGTGAGCTGCTGGGCAGGGTGTGCTGTGAAGAGAACTCAGGTCCTCTGGAAGAGCAGCAAGGACCACTCTTTCCTTGAGCCGTCTCTCCAGCTCCTTCTTACCTCTTAAAGAAATCGTTCGTCCCACTGGAAAGCTGTCTTTCTTCTTGTTTCATGGAAAGCCAGTTGGGCACTGGTTTGCGTGGTTGACCCAGTGAATCTGCTGACTGCAAGGAGAACTGTGCACATTGGTTGACTTATGTCGAGATGCTCCTTCACCCGCGGTTCCCACTAACATCGCCTGAGCATAAACTGGTGCTGCTTCCTGGACTTTCTCTTGCGTCTCTATCAAATGTGCCCTCGGGGGCTGCGGAAAATAAAGAAAGAGGCTCCCCAAATTCCTGTGCCCAGCAGGGACTCCTGGGCCTGCCCCAGCCCCAGCTGGCACTAAGCATGCTGCTCCACTGTGACAGGGCTTCTGGGGGCTCATTCTTCCTTCATCTGAGGAGACTCTTCTCCCCAACCAGGCGGTGCTTTAGAGCAACAAGCAGGAACAAATGAAAAATCTCTCACTCGTTAGAAACTAGGCACATAACCTCTGACCTCTGCTTCCAGAGACACCTCCTCGGAGATGTAACACCTTCAAGTCATTTCAGTTCAGGGACTGTTTATTAATTTACACTCAGAGTGAACAAGCCACGAGTCTTGTCGTGTCCCCTGGTCCTCGTCATCTTGCTAGATAGCCAGCTCTTCGAAGGAGACAGACAGTGTGCTGGAGGAGCCACACAGCCTGACAGGGTCTGGGCACACAGGACCACAGCAGGACACATGTCCATTAACCTCGTTAGGGCTTGATTCTGTTGTTGAACCAGAGGGATTGATTCCAGGCTCGGAGCAAGCGTCACAGCAACTAATTGAAGGTCACTGACTCTTCTAGTGGGAGGGTGCGGCTGGCTTGGGAGGGGGCAGCCCTGACACTCAGTAGCTCACTGCCTAGGCGGGGGTGGTGAGGAGTGTGGTAGGGCACAGCGAGGTGTGATGTCTGCTTGGGTTTACCTCCATCCTTTTGTCCCTTGGCAAGGCCATCCACAGGTCAGATGATGACTGCTCTCTGGTTTCCCTGACCAGCTTTCTTCACCCCTGTGTCTGAAGGTCTGAATCATTTTTACTGGTGTCTGTGTTTCCATCCTCTGCTGATGCAGCACAGTGGACAGAAGCCTAGGGGAGCCTCCCTCCATGTGAGGACGAGTGGGGTCTGCAGAGGGATAGGTTCCCCTTCCTCAGTCATCTATCTGCAAGGTGAGATGCCCACGGTTTGCCCACTGTTATGCCCAGCTGGTCTGGTCCTCAGCCCGCAGAAGTCCTTTGCCCCACACTTCTAGTTATTTGATGCCCTATTATCACCCAGAGCAACAACAGTAATTTCAGTGGTGTCTTAGTCAGGGTTTCTATTCCTGTACAAACATGACCAAGAAGCAAGTTGGGGAGAAAAGGGTTTATCCAGCTTACACTTTCACATTGCTGTTCATCACCAAAGGAAGTCAGGACTGGAAGTCAAGCTGGTCAGGAACTTGGAAGCAGGAGCTGATGTAGAGGCCGTGGAGGGATGTTACTTACTGGCTTGCTTCCCCTGGCTTGCTCAGCCTGCTCTCTTATAGAACCCAGGAATACCAGCCGGGGGATGGCATCACCCACAATGGGCTGGGTCCTCCCCTCTTGATCACTAATTGAGAAAATGCCTTACAGCTGGGCTTCATGGAGGCACTTCCTCAAGGGAGGCTCCTTTCTCTGTGATAACTCCAGCTCGTGTCAGGTTGACACACAGAACCAGACAGTACAGGTGGCTTCCTCACATCTCTGCCCCTCCCCCAGCAGTACCACCACAACTCTGTCTCCTCTGAGGAGCAAAGGCGCCTTGTAAATGTGGCACCGTGAAATTAGCTACAGAGCTGTTAACAGCAGAAATCCAGGGATAACTGGCCAGGTTTCCTTTTCTACTTAGAGTTGTGCACTGTCAAGCGAGGACATGGCCACGCATGCTGAGCAAAGCCCGGGTGACTGCCATCTAGGAGCCAGAGGAGAGTCCCATGGGTGTGTGGCATAGTTGGGTAACTCTACTGTCTCCACAGTGGAGAGGGCATCACATCCTAATGCAAACTTAGCCGTCCGCACAGTGGGTGGTATCGTGACCTACAGCAGAAACTAAGTGCCCACAAATACCCAGTGTAGGATACAGCATCCCCACCCCACTCCAGCTACGGGGAGGAGCCTCAGGGAGTAGGATGGGGGTGGTGGTCATTGTTGTGAGGGGCCCTGGACAGGATGGATGTGCACAGATGTAGGATGTGGGCTTAGTGGAGGGAGGTTGAACAGTGTGAAGGTGGGCTGTTTAGGAATCTGCTATCTGGGGAAACGAAGCTATGGAGCATCTGAGGGAGGGGGGAGAACAGAAGGTAGGTCCGAAGGTTGCTTGGAGAACCGAGACTACACTTTCATAAGGTTTCATAGCAAGGTAGTCTGTAGAGCTGGCATGGCCTACCTAGCCAGTCGCCTTTCTGGCCGACATGGCCAGCCTGTGTCTGCCAGTCTCTTATCTCTATCCCATTGATATGCCCATGACCTGGCAGGCATCATTCAGAAGCAGCTGCTGAGCGTCCACGAGAGCCTTCCTGTAGACAGCATCCACCCTAAGAGTTTCTTCCCAATGGATTTTCCTCACTCTGAGGTCACCCATGGAGTCATCTCCCATGAGCTAAGGGTGCAGGTGTAGCAGACCATGGGAAGGTTGCCTTAGATCCATAAGGCTTTGGGCATCCAAACATCAGAAGCCAGCACTCAGACATAGCATCTGGCTTGTTAAAATCCTGTGACCTTAAGTTAGTCACAGAAGTACCAAGCTAGATGAAACCACTTTACTCTGTTGGCAACGCATCCAACTGACTGAAGCTTCCGTTGCGTTGATTTGGAGGAACTTACTCTTTAGATGCTGGAATCAACATTCTTACAGTCCATTTGGTGACAAGAGGTAGATGCCACCTTGTGTGAGCTTTCTATTGGAGTCTTCATACAGGAAGGTAACTACAGATATACGTATCTGCATGTAGGCATGGTGGGCACCTGGGCCAGACTGCAGTATCAGACACGACTCAACTAAACCGAGCCAGATTTCTTGGAGACGTAGTTCTTTGAGGCTGGAGGTAGACAACTATAGTAGCGGTATGTCTGTCCCACCTCCAGGGTGACAGACAGACATGGGCAAGCTTCTGATGGCCAGGAGCAGACAATTTGATCATCAGAGTATAACAGCAGCAACTGCAACTCAATGCATCTGCTTAAGCCCATGAGTTCTTAATTACACTGAAAAATAATTGGTGCCAGTGAAGATGCTAATGAATGATTCATTATCTTAACAACTAGTAAATAAAAAGAGGGGATCGGGCACTTATCCCGCCTCCCCAATATAAACTGCACAACTCGTAACCAGACTTAAAATATCAGGAACATTTTCTTCGAAGAGATGTGTCCAGCTGGTAAGTGGAGGGAGAGGGTTTTGGCCTTAGGGTCTGGCCTTGATGAAACCCAGAATGTATTTATATGTCTCTAGAGATACTGAGCATCAGGACTCCTGTAGTACAAAAAGGGGAACGGGTGTCTTAGGACCATTAGAAAGTCCACCCCAAACAGAAACTGGCTAGTCCCCAGATCTAATTGCAGCTCAAAGAAAACGCAGAGGAGATGGCCAGACCAGCTGGGTATAACAGTGGGCAAACCGTGGGCACCTCACCTTGCAGATAGAAGACTGATGGGCAGGTAGTGGCTGCCCCAGGAATAAATCACAGGGACTGAGGAAAAGTGAAGGGTGGTGAGAGAGACCTGCAAGTCAAAAGCCAGGAAAAACATTTGAAACGACAGTCAAACATAAGGTATAAGGCAAATTGAAAAACAGAACCTATATCGACTCTGTAACAGTTAATTGAGAAATAAGCTGGTCTATAATTAGGTCTTTTATGGTGTTAATGACTTAGCTTAATTTTCATATAATCCTACTTTTAAAAAAGAATCCTTCTTTGAAAATTCATTCTTGAATGTTTACATACAACCTTACACGTTCGGGCTTTGCTGGTGGTGGGGTATGGAATGAGTAAGACTCTGAGAACTGCTAGTTGTTGATACTGCACAGTGGGTGTCAGACAGTTCATCAGAACCCCCTTCTCTGTTGCAGGTTTGACATGAAACACACACATATGCATGTGCACAGGAACACACACATGTATGCATACGCAGGCACCCACAGGCTCACGTGCTCGGACACGGATTACCTCCAGCATTGAAACGCAGGTCTTTCTGTGTATGCAGCTCCTTTGAGAGCATGCATGCTCAATATAAACACACATAGGTATAGAGTCTGCTGGGGTCCTTAGGCTTATTATGCTCTCAGACAATGAGACTCATGTTATAACTGCTCTCCCTGGTGGAGAGAACACATTCAGGAGCGAGTGAGTAAA
The DNA here is from genome assembly GCF_011064425.1 of Rattus rattus. Taxonomy (NCBI): domain Eukaryota; kingdom Metazoa; phylum Chordata; class Mammalia; order Rodentia; family Muridae; genus Rattus; species Rattus rattus. Next base: position 71,239,003 of record NC_046166.1, read on the forward strand.
AACATGAACCAGGAAGTTGGCTACAAAGTTTAGGAAACTTTTGGAGGTTACATTTTGACAGGCTCGGATCTTGCCTTTAACAATGACAGAATGCTACACAAAAACACAGCACTTCCTCCGGTATGGTTCTTTATCTTATCTTGACAGATTATTGCTGGTTAAATTGTAGCACTGACTTAAAGGCAGGACTCTTCAAGGGAGTCAGAAATTAAGGCTTCACCAAATGGTAATAAAGCTATTAAAAATGCAAACAGCAAACAGCTACCCTGTGCAGGTTAGACAGCTAATCCAAACTAGCAGTTTAAAAAGCAGAGCAATTACACTTTTATTTAAATGCAAGGAATATGAGCAAGAATAGAATGAGGAGCCTTGTTTAAATGCATTCTTTTGAATATTTATTAGAAATAATACATGTAGTTAAGCCACTTATCTGATTTCAGCGAACAAGTAAAATGCAAAAGATCAATTTTCATAATTATAGCAAAGAAGCCTGTCTTTCATAAAAATCTCATTAATAACACCATTATTACTGAAAAAATATCTCGGTATTATTATTGTTATTCTAATTATCAGCAAAATGCTACTGATAATGTTGTCATAAAATTTCCTTTTAGTATCCTATTAAGAGAGATCGACTAAGTAGTGGTTTAAGTTCAATCTAGACCCTAAGTGGTGGCATAAAGATATTCTTTGTGTGTTTGGGAAAATACATTCTGTGTATAATTACAGAAATCACTATGAGTTTGGCAAACAGGGCCTCATGAGGAGATATATGTCCGAAGGTGGTTGTGTAGCCAAACCCATCTGTAGATGCACACACCCACAGTGTCGTGCAGGACAGCGGTGGTGTTTGTGGAGTCCACGCACACATTCATTAACAAGATATCCCTGCTTAGTGGCTGAGAGTGGAACACTGCCTTTAAAGTTGGCTGGTGCATGTGGGAGTTTTAGCTTCACTGTCAGGCCATGCCTCTGCCTCGCCAGCATCTTTACGGGGGAAGGGGGACCTTTTCTTGATGATGCTGGGGAACTTCTATGGCTGGCTATAGAAGTACCTTGCTCCTGTGACCCAGGCTTGCCTCTCAGAAACTGCACTGGAGGGGGCTTCTTCCTGACCGATTAGCTGAAGTGTGACGATGGCTAACCCAAATCCGGGCAAGCATTGTTTCAACAGTGCAAAATGTAGCAGAAAGATTCTGAGACTTTCGTGTGCATAATAAACAGTATTAAAGAATGAAAGATGGGAGGCAAAATTAACTAGGCAGTTATTGTCGAGACTGCTCTCGGTTCCCATTTAAAACACATACACACACACACACACACACACACACACACACACACACACACACACACACACAACATGATTCTGCAAACTCTCGGTGTCTTTGTCTTCTCCCATCCCAGCTCTCGCCTGCAGGAGAAGGGGACAGAGCAGTGCACAGCCCTGCCTCTTGACAGGACTACATTCTCCCTGTCTGGAGACCCACAAAGAAGCTGCCGCTGCCTCCCGTGCTCGCCGGCACCAGGAGATGATACAGATGACTGATTAAACAAACAAAAAGTAAAGCACTTAATTTAATACCTGTGTGTGAGCATATTTAAATATCACAGTGCTGGCATGAATAAAGGCTTATGAATACGTAAAGCGGCCAAATGCTGAGCCTTGTTTAGAATCAAAGCTAAGGGATTGCTTTGAATTGGAACAAATAATATTTTTTGACAATGTAAAGGAAATACAATGAAGTAAAGCCTTATTTTTAACTTTCCTTATTTGTGTCTCATCTCACAGCTGAATGCATTTTAAAAAAAAAGTTTGGATGGAAGAGGTCACCTTGGACTCCCTAGTGGCCTGTCGTGGTCACTCCAAGTGTGGTGGGAAGAGAGCAGCAGAGGGCTAACCTTTGGGAGATGTGTGCACTTCCGGAATCTACTTGGCTGTGGCCACAGGGGTCATTCTTCTCTAGAGGGAGGCAGCCCATTTCCCAGAAGCTTCTGGAACTGTCTTTGTCAGTACGAGCAGAAGGGACCCCAGTGGGTGAGGCAAGGGTCCTTCCTCCTGGCTCAATGATGTCTTGAGGGCAGCCTTCCACTCCCTAAAGCATGCCCCTGCACAGCACGGCTGCAAGGAGCCCTAGGCACCATGGGCAGCTGGATGGTGAGGTAAAGATCACCTTGATCCCAAGTGGAAGCAGGTGCCCTCTTGTACACCGGTGACCCCAGATCAATCAATCATGCACCAGAACCACCCAGATCCATGACTCATGACCTCTGGAAACACATTCTCTGTGCCTCTCCTGTTCTACAGGAAAAGCTCCCGTCTCTGCTAGGAGGGAAGAGACACGTGGATGCTATAAACAGTGCAGGGAGACTGTATTGTCACAGGACAAGCTCTGGGCTAGGGGATCCTGGACAGATAGATACAAGAAGGAAAGAATAGGGGTCAGGTAAGTCCTGAGGGATGAGGAGACAGCTGGATTTGAGGAAAGGGAGCCTAAAGCACACAGGAAGTCTGTCTTCCCAGAAGACCCCCCTCCTGGTCTGTCCCATAGAAAAATGTGTGAGGAGACTGAGGTGTGCAGGTGAGGTGGCCAGGAGGTGTGAAGGTGGCAGAAACCAGGCTGAGGGAAAATGGCTGACGTGAGCATCCCACAGGCTGAGGCTGAGGTGAGGGAAGGGGGAGTTGAGACTCCCCGTGAAGGAGCTCAGGATGCAGTTTGATTGTACTTCTGGAAACATGGACCGCACAGTGAGTGAGTGAGTGAGTGAGTGAGTGAGTGAGTGAGTGAGGCTTAGGGAGGCCTCCCTAACTTCACTGTTAACATGCCCAAGGAGAAGAACTCCAAATCCTCACACCTGACACCAGATGGGCACTCTTATGTAGCTTCTGAGGCCATGGCTTCTACATCCGTCAGGGAGGGAAAGAGGGCTTTCTCATGGCTCTCTGCCACTCTCACCAGGTGGATATGGGTCTTTGGGACAGTTTCTAGTTAGTCCCAGATGGTGGCACCCAAGATGGCCGCAAAGTGTTTGGGAGAAGGCCAGAGCTTTCCGTGGTGCCTTGAAGGAACATTGCCCGAGCAAAGGTGGAAGGGGTTTTCTCTCTGAGGTAGACCCAGTTGTTCAAGGTTTGGGGCCTTGGGATGTTGCTATCGGCAGTAGGCACAACCGTTAAGAGTTAGTGTCCATGACTGGTGAGATGGCTCAGGGGTTAAGAGGTCCTGAATTCAATTCCCAGCATTCACATAGTGACTCACAGTCGTCTGTAATGGGATCCAACACCCTCTTTTGCTGTGTCTGAAACAGTGTGTTCATATACATAAAATAAATAAATAAATCTTTAAAAAAAAAAAAAGAGGCAGCGTCCAACAGGAGGTCTTAAGTCATTAGGAGTATGTCCTCAAGGGAGATGTTGGGAACCCAGGCTTTCTCTTCCAGTTTCCTGGCCACCATGAGGCGAGCGGCTCTGCTCCGCTGAATGCTCTGGCCAGGACAGTTTTTGCCTTGCCTGAATTCCAAAGCAGTAAGCCAAGTGACCATGGGCCAATCCCTCTGAAACTGTGGGCCAGGACAAGCCCTTTAGCTGATCCTCTCAAGTGCTCTGTGTCCCAGGAAAGGTAACGAATGCCCTCCTCTCATCTGCTTCTAAAAATAGCGTGAAAGCCATTTGCGACCATTGCTGTTGAACTGTATCTGGGGTCTACGGCCCCAGTTCCCAAGGAAGACAAATTACTAAAAATAGCCGAAGCGACCCAAGCTTGGCTGTCTTTATCAGGAGAGTCAGGATATACTGTGTAGGTTTATTCCCATTTCTTTGGGGAATTGTATAGACATCTGGAGTTCTCAGTGTCTGAGGCTGCCTTCACTTGGGTCCTTACCATGGCTGAACTCATGTCAAGCACACGTATTCACTCAGGACTTCATCAGCTCTCCACAACATTCCCAAGGTCCTTGGGAGTCTGGCTCCTTTTCTTGCATGCATGACGGATACACACCTCTCTCCAAGCAATGCAACGAGTGAGCTTGGACACCTGCCATACTTATTCTGGCGACTTATGTACTTCTCTTGAGCTATAGCGAGACTTTATTCATTCCTAATAGTCATCAAGCTCGGTGTTCTCATTGTATTCAGGTCTGAAGAGTGGAAAGATCGGTCTAGCCTGTGTGTGCAAAAAGACAAACCATCCTTAACATACGAAGAGTTCCCCGTTTGCCATCTCATGACTAGCACGGTTGGTTGTACATGCCAATTGAAATCAGATGCATTATGGGAAAAGGTCAGGCAGGGAGAACAAAGGCCGATACAATCTAAACTCGCCAGTCAAAACGGGGAACCCAGTCAGTGAGATGGCTCGGCACATACAAAAGTGTCTGCTGCCAAGTCTGATGACCTGATTTGGATCCTTGGAACCCATATGGTCGAAGAAGAGAATGGAATCCTGCAACTTACTTGTCTTTTGACTTCTACATCCTTGTGGTAACACACACGAACCCTAACATACGTACAATAAATAAATGTAAAGGAAGATCTATTAAAAACAAACAAACAATTCCCCCTTCCTTTAAACCTCATAAAAGGAAACCCCAAACAGTGATCAGGGACCTGCAATATCCCTGCTCACATGCCCACTGCTCTGAGTACAGCATTGGCTTCTGAACTATTTTATGGATTTGCTCTAAAATAAAATTTTCTTTCTACTTTTGCAAATCCAAATCCATTTGTGTTCTTTGGGGAAAACCTGGAAACACCCACCTGAAACAGAAATAACAAGAGAGAAGCCTTTGAAAACACTTACATCCACTTTAAAATGGGCTTTACTTTATTTCCTCTGTTCTCATGAATGAGGAGATCCCTAAGCATCTCCTGGCCCACCAGCGGGATCTCCCAAAAAGATCTTGAAGAAATGCTTTTAAGTCTATAGGATCAAGAGAGTTTGGGATCCCCTTATAGGACAGGGCTCTCTGGCTGCTACTGCAGTTGTAGCTGCTGTTTCCTCCCTGTCCCCCCTTCCCCTCCCCCTCCCTCCCTCTTACTCCCCCTCCTCTCCTCCTCCTATCCTCCTTCTCACCACCCCTGCTATTTGGGGGTCCCACAGAGCTGCAGCCCAGTCACATTAGTTCTCACGAACTGGTTCCTGCGCACACCTTCTCTGTCCCAGTTCTGCGTCTATTGGTAAGACCGTGTGCTTGAACGAGGGACTTTCTTTGCACAGGAAGGTAGCACTGAGACAGGGAACCATGGTGGTATGGCTGGTTTTACTGAGCATCCTGGCTGACCATGGAAAGACCAGTGCTGCAAACAGCCGGTGTGTCCATGGTAACAAGCGGTTCAACATTAACTTTTCAGGGTCTGAAGGAGGTAATTACCTTCTTCTCTACATTTGTATAGTTCATAATAGCAGTAATGCTGTCCCACCCCCAGGTCAGACAACTCCTGGTGACTAATGACCAAGTGGCCATTTTCATTTATGTGTTTTTCTCTTAAGGGCCTTTGATTTCACCCCAGGGTTTTAAACTCCTCTGGCCACTTGCTAACTGCCAGAAAATGTCCCCGTGGGTCACAGACTGCCTCCACACTCTGGGTTTTAAAACAAAGAGCATCCTGCTGTGTGGTCCATGCCTGCTCCCCGTGTTTATGAGAACTGGCTTAAGCACCTCTGTGAGACAGCGGGTGATGTAACAGACAAAGGAATAGGTCCTATTAACACAATACTCACATTGCAGTGATGTTCAGCCCTCGGAAACCAGGAACGCCTTCTCAAGGCTCCCTTCTCAAGAGACCACGCTTCACCATCAGGCGTGGGCCAAGTATGGAGCCCCAGGGATACCGCCCTTCATCGAGAAGTCTTTGTACCACGATGGAGGCCCTCGCTCCTCTCCAATCTGGGCATGCTTGCGTGGTCATGCCTGGACACGCCTGGGACGTGCTTGCAGTCTGTGGAAGGATTGCAAGGGACAGACTGGCACCCGTACAGACAGACGCACGGATCGTGAGGCTGACCGGATGTTTTTTTATCTCCACTGCTGTATCACACACTGTAGCTCACACTGCCCTCCCTGCTTCTGCTCTCTCACCACTACCTCAGGCGCCTTAAGTTGCTTGAAAGGTCAGGCTTGCTGTCTGCTTGCACATAAGCCTTGACGGAGCTAGAACAGAACTCTGGGAGATTTGCAGGTCTTACGTTTTCATTAAAATAAATAGATAAGTTAATTAATTGATTAATAAATTAATAAGGCAAGCCTACACTGTTGGGCTGACGGTTTTGTGGGCCAGATAAACTCCCAGTGGGGATTTGAGATGAAATCATTCCTCACCAACTCGGCAGCTGAATGCTTAGTTGCCAGCTGTGGCACTATTTTGGGAGGTGATTGTTAGAATAAGGCAGCGAAAGGTACCTTGGTGGAAGGCCTGGTGTCATGGTTTGGCTATGCTCGTCCCAGGGAGTGGCACTGTTGGAGGTGTGGCCTGTTGGAGTAGGTGTGTCACTGTGTGCTGGCAGTATTCTGCTAGCAGCCTTCAGATGAAGATGTAGAGCTCTCAGCTCCTCCTGCACCATGCCTGCCTGGATGCTGCCGTGTTCCCACCTTGATGATGATGGACTGAACCTCTGAACCTGTAGGCCAGCCCCAATTAGATGTTGTACTTTATAAGAGTTACCTTGGTCATGGCATCTGTTCACAGCAGTAAAACCCTAAGACACCTAGTATCAGGACTTTCAAATGAAACCAGAAGGGGAAAAATCATGCTTGAAACCTCACCCAAGGGAGATGGTCAGACGACCTTTGTCAGAGACTCAGGGAAGCATTTACATTGACTGAAAGGGAGAACTTACCAATTGCGGGTGAAGGATAGGATGCTCAGTGATGGGTGGAGGTGAGGACTGCAGATAAGAAGTTCCTAGCGTGGCTCAGATCACAGGTGGGTGGCACACAAGTGCCAGGAAAGCCACTGTAATGACTATTCCTGGTTGCCAACTTGACTATATCTGGGATGAACTACAATCCAGAATTGGAGGGCACACCTGTGACCCAGAGCTTGAGGTTAGAAGGCACACATTTCTGACCTGGATCTTGCCATGGAGATCTTGAGGCATAGTGGCCATGAAAAACTTAGGCCCAGGCAAGCAGTACAGGCCATTAATCCCAGGAGACTGAGGCAAGGAGATATCTGAGTTCAAAGTCAACCTGGGACAAAGTAAGTCCCAGATCCAGGCACGGTGGTACACACCTTTAATCTGGGCCACACCTTCTGCAGGAGGCCTGCAAAAGAACATTGGAAGAAGGAAGACTCACTCTTCTTTACCTGCTTACTTGCCAGCACATTGTTGGAACCAGCTTCTACAGAAGACCAGCTGAAACAGCTAGCCTCATGGGACTGAGCAACTACTAGATTCTTGGACTTCCTATTCACAGCTGATCATTGTTGGGTTAGTTGGACTACAGTTAACTCATCACAATACATTTCCTCAATATAGACGTTCCATAAATTCTGTGACTCCAGAGAACCCTGACTAATATGCCTACCAAGTCTTTGTTAGTCTTGCTAGGGTAAAACAGGATGAAACATACTCTTGGCAGGTTGGGAGCAAGATGTGCTACCCTGCAGGAGATCTAACACAAGAGGTTTATTGGGGGAGGGGAGAGAGCAAAAGGCTGTCTTCAGGTTGAGACATAAGAGCTAGAGACAGATTGATAGAGACTGGGAGACAGAGAATGAACAAGTCAGAGAGAGTGATCTGGGCTGGCTGGGTCTTCACAGCAACTGATACTACAAACACAAGTTTCCCTAAATGTGGTTGACAACTTACAGCAACTTACAGTCCTAAATATAAACATTCCAAAGGCAACTTCACAAGTACAGGATACCCTTGTACTAAAACAACAACTCTGGTTCTCTCATTACACCCCAGGTTTCCCAGAGCACCGAATAATGACAGGGTTAACAGCACCAGATGTGGAACAGGATGAAATCCAACTGGAAAGAACTGGTTACACCCCTAGCAATCATGCCACTATTGTATCGGTAGATACAATGTTTCATGTTGATAATACAGCATGCTGGATCTGCAGTCAAGCGGGACTGCTTTAAAAAAATTCTCCACCAGTAGCTTACTTAATGCCTTCTAGTGAAGCAAAACCTAGACAGCAAGGAGGAAGCTTCCAGTTCCATCCCAACTTGACCTCTCAGGTCTACAATCAACATATGCGGGTGTGTTCAGCAGTAGAGTCTAGCTATCTAGTCTGTGGGCAAGAAGTCCCAGGGGGCCTCTTCGGACCACAACAATTACAAAGTAGTCCATCTCTGACATAGGAACCTTGGCTTCTGGAGGTGTCTTTTTTAACCTACCCAGGGAGCTTTCCTTCAAACTCCTGAACCATTGCTCTAACTGTTTACAGGCACAGGCAGGCTGTTGTTAGAGCATTTCTATCATTCTTTTATGTGTTATCATCTGTGCCTTACCTACATATGAAACTCCAAGAACTTTGTAGCTATGCCTAGCCATAGCAGCCTGTCTGATTCCCCAACCCCATTCCTTCTGGGTTCTTGCAAACCTCTCAGGTGCCTTTCTAACCCCGAAGGGCACAGTATAGGGCAGCACTGCAACATTTTGTAAGGACATTTTTATACAAAGAGTGGCAGGTGGTAACTGGTCTCTGGAGTCCTCTGCTAAGAGGCTGTTAAAAGAAGCATTAGCAAGATCCAATACAGTGTGAAAAGCTTGTATCAATTGTTTCTTTAAAAGGTCATTCACTATTCAGGGAGGGAGAGGTGGTGGGTTCCTTAGATCACTCAGGAGGCAGGGCAAACAGGCTTCTGTGAGTTCAAGGCCAGCTAGGGCTACCTAGAGAGAGCCTGTCTCAAAACGAACCAACCAAGCAAACAAATCAATGTTTAGCACAGCAACAAGGATAGGAGGTGCGGCTTCTTTAGTTACCCTTCCTGTCTGTCCATTCTCCACAATCTCCAAGAGACCCAATAACAATCTTTAAGAAGATTTATTTTATGTGTGTGGGTGTTTTTCCTGCTTGTGTGTAAGTACGCCACATGCATGCCTAGTGCCCCCAGAGCCCAGAAGGGGACACCTGATGCCTGGGAAGTAGAGTTATAGATGTCTGTGAGCTGCTATACAGGTGCAGGTAATTGGTCCTCTGCAAGAAAAGCAAGTGCTCTTAACCTCTGGACCATCTCTCTAGTCCTCAAGATAAACCAGATCTGGATGCTTGCTGACTCCAGTACATTATTCTGAGCACTAGATACTGCTCACTCCTGAACTTCAACACAGAGAAACCGAGTTTGCACAAAGTAAATAGCTTTTACTCAGTGCAGTTGACTACCTGTGCACACTCAGAAAGGGGTGTATCTTATTAGAGTCTACCGCTGTGAACAGACACCATGACCAAGGCAACTCTTACAAGGACAATATTTAATTGGGGCTGGCTTGCAGGTTCAGAGATTCAGTCCATTTTCATTAAGGCAGGAGCATGGCAGTGTCCAGGGCAGGCATGGTGCAGGAGAGGCTGAGAGTTCTACAAATTGTTCCAAAGGGAAACTGGAAAAAATTGGCTTCCAGGCAGCTAGGATGAGGGTCTTAAAGCCTACATCCGTAGTGACACATCTACTCCAAGAAGGCCACGCCTCCTAATAGTGTCACTCCCTGGGCCAAACATATACAAACCACCACATCCACACATTGCTTTTCTGGATGCTGTAGCAGTCTGTTTTAATTCTTCACTGGACTATATGTATGGTATTTTCTACAGTAGCTGTCTGCATTCTGCTAACTGTGGTCAAGTGTTCCCTCCCCCATCCCCCCAGCTCCTGTTCTGCCTCCATGATCTCCTTGTTCCCTAGAGAGCACTTCCTGTATTAGAATGTGTTTTAGGTCATTCATAAGCCATGCCAGTTGGTTTGAATAAGAGATTGGAGACCAGACTAGAGAATCTGTATCAGGCAGTGTGGTGGTGGTGGTGGTGGTGGTGATGGTGGTGGGGGCAGTAGGGGCAGGGAATACATTTGGAGAAAAGAAAAGAGGTTAGAGAAGGCATAGAGGAAGGAGAGAGACTGGCACAGGACAAGGAAGGCAAGGAAGCAGAAGGAAAATGAAAGGCATGCATGACAGTCACTCATCAATGGCCTAGCTGGGGCGTCGAATGTCCTCTGATCCCATCACATCTGGAGACCTCATGGTCTGGCTCAGTACTGTAACAAACTGCAGGACTATATACCCACAGGTAAGAGTATGGCTTACTATTGGAGCAACTGGAAAGGAAACAAAGGGTGAGTGGGTGGGAATGTTCCTGCCCACATCAAGGCCTCTTGCTCTATGTCCTGTTGCTCAAGGTTAAGCTGGGTGTTTGAGACCTCCTCATCCCCGGTCTTTGTGGGGCCAGGGTGCCGAGATGAAGGGTAGCATGTCATGGAGCCAGCACTGTCCTAGTAACTACAGCACTGTGTGCGCTCCAATAGTGCACTCCACATCCGGTTGTCAGGCAGGATTGACTGAGAAAGGAAGACCCACCCTGAGTGGGCTCAGAGCCATCTGGGGTCCTAAAGTAGAAAAAGGTGAGGAAGTCAGCTGCACCCCACTGTCTGTCTCTCCCTGCTTCCTGACCAAGGATGCGCCGAGGCCCGCAGCTCACTTCCCACCACTGTGGGCTCCCTACCATGAACTTCTTATGTGAGCCAAGATGGATTCTCTTTCCTTACATTGTCTTTGTTGGGTACTTGGTCAGAGCACTGAGAAAAAATGCTAATATAGGTGAGAACTGGATGAAAGGGTAGGAGGGAAGGGAAGATTCTTGGGTATCTTTTTATAAAACGTTTTATTAGTGTGTGTGTCAGTAGTCTGTGTGTGTGTGTCTGTGTGTGTGTCTGTGTGTATGTGTCAGTGTCTGTGTGTGTGTGTCTGTGTTTGTGTGTGTGTGTCTGTGTGTGTGTGTGTGTGTGTGTGTGTGTGTGTGTGTGTGTGTGTGTGTGTGTGTGTGTCGGTGACTACACTGTTGTCTTTGTGGAGGCTCAGGAAGCCCTTGGCCAAATACACCGAACTACTATGAAAACCCCAGTAAACTAGGAAGTTTTACCCAACAGAGCCAGTCTGTACCACAAGCCTGAGCCTTTCCTACTGCAGGCACTGGGGGAAGGGTAGCAGCTTCTCTGTTAACACTGGGAATGAGCAGGACACAGTAGCACATGCCTATAATGTCAGCATGAGAGAAGCCAGAGGAGGAGGATCGCTGTGTGTTCAACGCCAGCCTGGGCTGTACATAAAGAACCTGTCTTAAAAAAACAAAACAAAAGCAAAGAAAGGAAGCCAGACCAAGGTAAGACATTCAACCATTTCTGTTTCTATCCAATATCACATAAGAGAGGTTTCCGTTAAGCGTAGACAAGGGAAAGAGAAAAATTACATGAGTCGTGAAGGAAAACAAACGTCCGTCTCTTCACGAGCGATGTCATCAACACATACAAATCCTGCAGAACCTACATATCTATGCTAAGACCGACACGTGCATTAGAGTGTAATACAGCAACATGGAAGGACATGTATGTATATATGCATTCCCAACAAACAACTGGGAATTAACTTCTAAATATTCTTCCAACTGAATCACAAAAATGAAACATTCAGGTGTTTATATCATGGAATAGAGGACAGAACATATTAAAAGTCATAGGATGATTGGAAAAGCCTGCACACACAGGGCAGTACCCGTGCACACGCAGGGCAGTACCCGTGCACACGCAGGGCAGTACCCCAGGCATGCATACGAAGGTAATATCAGCTTGTCGCTTCTTTGGCAATATATCTGCAGATATGAAGCTGGTCCTAATCAAGCCCTAGCAGGATTCTTTTGTAACAGACAAGCCGGTTCAAAAATTTACGTAGAAAGACAAGTTACTGGAATCATACAAAAAACAATTTTGAAAAGGCACAAAATTAAGACTACCTAATTCCCAAACTCAGTCTACAGCTGCAACGATCAAGACAATGCCGTATTGGCAAAAAGACAGACGGGGATCAATACAGGAGGATGGAGTCCAGAAATAGACCCACACGATTGATTTTTGACAAGAGTACAAAGATAATTCAATGGAGAAAAGACAGTCCTGTCAGCCAGTGGCACTGCAGCCACTGGACGCCATACGAAAAACAAACCTTCTGTCTATAGCTAAAAATTGACCACAGATATAAACGTAAAATTCAAAACTGTAGCAGAGACACTTGGAAGAAATGTAGGAAAAAGAACATTGCATTGCTTGTACAAATTGTTTTTAAATATGATGTGAAAAACAGAATCTATAGAGGAAAACATAAATTTATCCAAATTAAAAGTTGGGCTGTGTCCAGATCACTATAAGTCACTATAAATTATAAAGGTCAAAGGTGTAGATTATTCTGGGATGCTTTTAAATTACTACCTCACAAAGACCTTATGCAAGGTATAGAGAGAATTGTCAAAAACCCATCAGTAAGATTAACCTGCCTGGCTGGGAAGTTGCCTAACTCTGTGAAGAGACACTTTACCAAAGAAGAGTCAGACAGAAGCCACACCCACAGAGCTCCCAGAAGTCACGCCCACAGAGTGCCCAGACTCATGGCTCACTAGTGAAATCCTGTGTTTGATGCTCTTACTTCACTTCCTGAGGGCTAGCTTTTTCTTCATTGACGATTTAAGTGTTGGTGGACTTGCAAAGTGACCAGAACTCTCAAGGCAAAATGGCCACACGTGTGTTTGTGTGTGTGTGTGTGTTTGTGTGTGTGTGTGTGTGTGTGTGTGTGTGTGTGTTTCCTTTGAGATAAAACATTCCACCTTGGAGGGAAGCTCTTGAGACTCAGGATGTTTTAAAGGGAGACTCATTTGACTCAGGGAGTAAACAACTTAGAAGTCTCAGAAAGTCCCTAAAACTGACCAGTTCTGATATACTGGAATCTCCCCAAGCTTATCTACAAAGTAAGGATTGCTTAAAGACACCATCAGATAAACCCAGATGCATGAAAGTTTCACTCTCCAACCTGTTCTGTTGGGTTGCCTGCAAATTGTGCAGTGAGTTCCAGCTTTCTTGAGCTGTCATTCATGCTTTGGTGATGTGTCACTTCTGCTCCTGTAACTAACCCATCACCTATGCGTCTGTTAATAAGCCCAATAAACACATTGGTTCACCAAGTTGGGTCTTGTTGGTTCTAATGCCTTGGTCTGTCATTAGTTCCTGTCCTACTTCTCTCTCTATTGTTGACAGACATGACCTAAATCAACTTGAGGAGGAAAGGGTTTATTTCAGCTTACAATTTGTAGCCCACCATGAAGGAAAGCCATGGCAGAAGCACAAGGCAGGAACTAAAGCAGATGTCATGGAGGAACTCTGATTACTACCTTGGTGCCCGTGGATTGCTCAGCTTGCTCTTATACCTCCCGGGGCCATCTGCCCACATGTGGCACCACCCACAATGGGCTGGGACTTACCACAGCAATCATTAATCAAGAAAATGCCTCATAGATTTGCCTCCATGCCAATCTGATTGGGGCGATTTCTTAGTTGTGTTTCTCTCTTCCTGAGTATGTCAAGTTGACAAGAACCAAACAGCACAGTTCCCTATTTGAGATGCTCACATCTCCCCAGGAAATGTCCTCCAAGAGTCTTAATGCCATTGTGACACATGTGATCACACATTGCACACTTGCAGAAATATGTGTAAGCTGGCACACTCCATTGTTCTAATATTAACTTATACACCACACATTCATGCACACACTTGCTCCAGCATAGAACATAGCTCAGGTTTGGGTATTATGATGGTTTGCATATGCTTGACCCAGGGAGTGGCATTATTAGAAGGTGTAGCCTTGTTGGAGGAAGTGTGTCACTATAGGGGTAGGCTTGGATACCCTCCTCCTAGCTTCCTGGGGATGCTAAGACTGTTCCTGGCATCCTTCCGGTGAAGATGTAGCTCCCTGGATGCTGCCATGGTTCTGCCTTGATGATAATGGATTGAACCTCTGAACCTGTAAGCCAGCCCCAATTAAATGTTGTCCTTTATAAAACTTACATTGGTCATGGTGTCTGTTCACAGCAATAAGACCCTAACTAAGACAGAAGTTGGTACCAGGAGTGGGGTATTGCTGTGATAGGCCTGACCATGCTTTTGTTTGGAAGACTGAATTTTGGGACTTTGGATTTGGAAAGCAGTGGAATGCTTTAAATGGGGCTTAATTGGCTATCCTAGTAGGAATGCAGAAGTCTTTGTTACTGAGAGTGATTTGAATTCTGCAGGCCAGGCCCAAGAGATTTCAGAGCAGAAGAATTTTGGTATGTGCTATAAAGACTGCTTTTCTGGTACTTTGGTGAAGAATGTGGCTGCTTTTTAACCTTGCCTGAAGAGTCTGCCTGAGGCTAAGGTGAAAAGACTCAGATTAATTGCATTGACAAAGGAAGTCTCAGAAACGCCCATCATAGATTTTGTTCTCTGGTTAAGTCTCATGAAGAGCAATTTAATGAAAAAAAGGGAAGTTGCAAAAGGAAGAAAAATATATAGTTTGAGTATTAAAGGGACACCAGGAAGTAAAATGGAGCTGAATTCTGTGTTCAAGGATATTAAATTGAATGAAGGAAGTAATGACCTTGGGGCAAGATCCACCCAGCCAAGTTAGCCCCAGGCAACTTAGTACAAACCTTTAATCCCAGGAGACAGGCATACAGATCTCTAAATTCAAGGTCAATCTACAGAGCAAGGTCCAGGCGAAAGAGTTAGAAAAGAGGAAGCAGGTGTCAATGTAATAGAACGAGGGGGCTCAGCCGCTTCAGCCATGTGTCTGCGGCTTTATATTCAAGAAGAGAAGGAGACTACTGGGACAATTGATGCTGGTCAGCTGGAGTTAAGAAATTAGTGGTGATTAAGAAGAGACCAAAATCATTGAGGTGAAACCTTCTGGGAAGTGTTTCTGAGAGCACAAAGAGTCTGTGTTCCAGAGACAGCCAACCAAGGTTGTACTTTGTGCTGTGGCTGGACTTGGTAATGTGTAAGAGACACCTAGGTAGTACTGGTTTTGAAGGCATGAAGGGGTCAAGAAAAACAGCTGAGGCTGGGCACTGTGAGAGGCCATAGAAGACTATTGGTGAAAGTGCAGCCTCAGTTGCAGTTGATGGCCCAGGACTGAAGGTGTCATGGAAAGGAGTTGAGGCTTGGCACCATGAAGAGAGACTGTGAGAGGCTACTGGTGAAGCCTAGTTGCAACAGAAGACCCCAGTGTATTGGAAATGCCAGTACCATAGGATGATCACCAAGAACAGCTGAGTCAGTGGAGTGGATCAACCTGCATGTTACAAAGGGCAGAGCTGGAGAAGTGAAGCCAGCCCTTTGGATGTGTGCATCCAAGACATTGAAACAAACTGCCTTGGAGACCCAAGGATGTTAGAGATGCCAGAGCCATGGGCTATCTGCTGAGGAAAGCTGCTAACAGGGAGTGGAACCAGCTCAGGAGAAAGAAATTTGCTGTAGTCAACAACAATGAAAAAGGAGTTGAAGATCTGAAGACCACTTTGACATCAGACATGGGGATGGCAGAGTTTGAAGTTTGCCCAGCTGGTTGCCTGTCTTAATTTGGGGATTACAGCTGAGTGATTAGATGGATCTTGGAAGAGACTTTGAACTTTGGAATTTTAACAATTGTTGACACTGCTATAGACTATGGGAACTTTGGAAGTTGAACTAAATGTACTTTTTTATTATACTATGTTTAGGTATGGCCTCCATAGACTCATGTGTTTAAACAAGCCTATGGAGGCCAGGGAATGGAATGTGATGGTTTGCATATGCTTGGCCCAGGGAGTGGCACTATTAGAAGGTGAGGCCTTGTTGAAGGAAGTGTGTTTGGGGATGCTAAGACTGTTTCTGACCTCCTTCAGGTGAAAATGTAGCTGCCTGGATGCTGCCATGGTCCTGCCTTGATGATAATGGACTGAACCTCTGAACCTGTAAGCCAGCCCCAATTAAATGTTGTCCTTCATAAAACTTACATTGGTCATGGTGTCTGTTCACAGCAATAAGACCCTAAGTCAGGTATCCATAGAAAAGCAGCCATTCCTTTTACCCCTTGCTACTTCCTCAATGCAAATATTCAGAAGACACCAGTAATCACGATGCAACTCTAACTACCTCAGAGTGTGGTCTTAGTCAGGGTTTCTACTCTGCACAAACACCATGATCAAGAAGCAAACTGGGGAGGAAAGGGTTTATTCAGCTTACACTTCCACATTGCTGTTCATCACCAAAGGAAGTCAGGACTGGAACTCAAGCAGGTCAGGAAGCAGGAGCTGATGCAAAGGCCATGGAGGAATGTTTCTTACTGGCTTGCTTCCCATGGCTTGCTCAGCTTGCTTTATTATAGAACCCAAGACCACCAGCCCAGGGATGGCACCACCCACAAGGGACTACCCCCCAACCCCCATCACTAGTTGAGAAAATGCCTTATAGCTGGGTCTCATGGAGGTATTTCCTCTATGGAGGCTCCTTTCTCTGTGATAACTCCAGCTTGTGTCAGGTTGACACACTGAACCAGCCAGTACAAGTGTGTGTGGCCACAGAGCCCTGTGGTGCTATTTCTTCTTAAGTGACTGTTTCCAGGGAACCTAACAATGCCTGTGCAAATCTTTGCACTGGAGGTTTCTAAAATGCCCCCAGTGCCTCTAGCACCCATGTGGCATACAACGGCAGCTGGTGTCTGAACATGCAGAAAGAGATGTCGGTGGGAAGTGAGGACCTCTAGAAAACCATCAAATCCTCAGACCCATTCGTCCCCAAAGTCTTTGGCTATGTACACCATTCCCACACTTCCCAAAAAGCCCACATCCTCTACACACTGACCATGGAGTTAGAGCTTACATAGACCACGCATGACCTTCAGTCAAGAGTAAAATGACCTTTTCTCCCCAGTCACAAAAGCTCTTTGCTCACACCTTCGCAATGCTGCAGCTCAGGACCTACGCTGAGATGTTAGGGGCTAGAGAGATGACTCAGTGCTTCTTAAGTGCAGCTGCTGCTCTTCTAGAGGACTCAGTCCCATGACAGCTCACAGCCATGTACAACTCTAGTTTCTTGCTGCCTGACACCCCCTTCTGACCTTTCTGGACATGAGGCAAGCACATGATGCACATACATTTGTGCGAGCAAATACACAACAAATAAATCTAATTTGTTTTTTACCTGAGACTTTATAGCTCTTGACAGCAGAGCCTCCAGTCAAGTTCACACGTATGCAGGTCCGTGCATGAAAGGAAAGTTCACCTCTTTGTAAACATTGTCAAAAGCAATGTACTGCTTTTCTGAGTTCACATACCCTCTGTCTGTCTGTCTGTCTGTCTGTCTGTCTGTCTGTCTGTCTGTCTGTCTGTGTGCTGGATAACTAGGCTTAAAGCAGGCTCGCACACATCCTGTGGTCACAGGTGGTCCCCTTGGAGCATTACCCCTAAAGTAAGATTTGCTCTCTCTTCCTTGTCGCATGCAACTGAGGAAGGATGAGACATAAGGGTAATGTCAGGAGCTCTCAGGGTTGTGCCTACAGCCCTGGCAGCTGGCATTGGCCACTGGGGGAGGAGGTGCATCTGTAAGGTGTTGGGTGTGGCTTGCAGAAACTGCCCTTCATGAGGCACTGGGTGGTGAGGGCAGACCAATGTATGCTGCTGCTTCCAAGGCCCCAATACCTGAGTCCCTGTAGTGCCACCCGGAAAAGAGCTCCGTCCCTCTCCCTCTGCCTCTCCCTCTCCCTCTCCCTCCAACAGTGCAAGCCAGGGATCTAAGCCACCGTAGGCATATTTGGAATTTAGCTTCATTTCCACATTTTTGCTTTCTTTGGTTTCCTTCCCTACCTCCCCTCTTCCCTCTCTCCCTCCCCGTCCTCTCCTTTTATTTTCCCTTCCCCTTCCTTCTTCCCCCTCCTCCCTTCTCCCCACTCCTCCCTTCTCTTCCCCTCCTCCCTTTTCTTCCCCTCCTCCCTTCTCTCCTTCTCTCTCTTCCCCCTTGCCCCTCTTCTTCAGTTCTCTCTCCCTCTTTACCCTCTCAGCCAAGTCCACCATGTACAGAGCACTACCCTCACTATGGGATGCACAGGTCACTAGGACAGGGGTCCTGCTTTAAAGGGTGAAAGAGACAGAGAAAAACATGTTTGCTCAGCTAGGGGGAGGGGGAGCTGTCAGGATCCTCTAAACGGGTCAAGTGGGAACCAGAATCAACATTCAGGAAGAAGACAGGTTACACAGCCCTGGCCATCACAGACAGGAGCAGGGTCCACAGGCCATGCGGTCTGCTCCCCAAAGTCACCCGTGCCACTCGAGCTCCCCCATCCAGATTGCCCATTTTGAAGCGTGTCGCCACAGATCTATTTAAAGTCCTGCCGCTGCGCAGCTCGCATTTGATATACGAGGAATTTTGATTTCGTGTCTCATTTATTAGCCTTCATATTCAAATTCAGAATGTGTGATTTTACTCAGAGATCTGCAGAGGACGGTGGGTATGCTGGGGACGCTGGGGGACGCCTCTCACCTCAGGTGGTGTCCCAGTCTGAACCCGTTTGAAGGCCAAGCAGATGTGGCCAGCAGCAGCCCCTAGGCCTTGCACCCAGCCCTGATCCCATGGTTTCAGCTGAGTCTTGAGTCTGGCTGATGTTGAGCTCATTAAGAACCCTGAGGCCATCCTGGGCTCCCCTGCAATCTCAGGAAGGGGCAGCTTCCCAAGAGGACCCTGATTGGGGCTGGCGGGACCCAGCAGGGGTCCAGCAGCTCAGTGTGACAATGCAGGGGCTTCTCTGCCTTTCAGCTCTGTGAGTGGCAGTAGCCAGTGTTGCGGGCTCCGGAGGACTCCAAGGTGGGGCTACCCATGATGCAGTTCTGAATCTCACCTCCTGTCGCCTGATTGGCAATTACCCTGCCCTGCTTGCTGCAATCAGATCTGAAATCAGCTCGGCCTGTCTCTGAGTTGCCTTGCACCCCTGGAGCAGCAGCCTGAGATGCACCAGAACTGAGGGGTTAGAATAGGTGTCCCATTCTGTCCAATTTATTTTAAAGACCCCAGCCCACCGCCAAGGAAAGATGACAAGGTAGGAGGGTCAGGAGCCTTTCCTGTTGGCTCAGGGGACAAGGAAAAGGGTGCTGATGCTATGTGTATAAATGCAAATACGGTAAACACTGAAGTGGTTGACATCCCTCCTTCCCTTTCTATCTCTCCCTCCCTCTCTTCCTTCCCTCATGTATCCCAGGATGGCCTAGAACTTGTTATGTAGCTGAGGGTGACCTTGAACTCCTGGGATTTCAAGTGTGTATCACCTGATTCTAGGCAGTGCTGAGCCCAGGGCTTTGTGCATACCGGAGTAAGGACTGAGCTCCCTCTAGTTCCAGCATCTGCCTGGATCCCTCCAGATCCATGTGCCCATAGCACCCAGGGTGCTGCTGCTGCTGGTGGTGGTGGTGGTCCGTTCTCCCTAGCTCACCTACACTGCCTGCTAAATGCTTCTCCTCAAAGGCAAACTGGGGATCACTGTCTATGTCCCCCAGGGGATCACCTAAGTGTAGTTGGCATGGAAGTGTACCCTGGATCATCACTGCAGGAACTTCAGACTTGATCTGCCTCTCACCTAGTAGCTAAGGACACCAGTACACCTGAGATCTCCCTGCCCCAGAACCTCAACCAGGTGTGATATAGGGGACACGTACGTCCCTGGCAGGTTGTAGGGGTGGAACCAGCTGTCCACTTCCTGCCAACCCACTTTGCTCAGGCTAAGGTCTTGACACAGCTCCCTTCTACCCTGGGACCCCTGCTCTGGGCATTGAGTGTTCCACCCCTGACTCTAGCCCTGGAGACCGTGCTTACGCCAGCCTGCCTGCACCCCTTGATTTTGAGGTGCCATCTATTCTGCCAGCCCGTTCCTCTTAGGAGCTCTGAGTCAGTGTCTGGGGCTGTCCCAGCATAATGTGGTCAGCCCGGGATGCCCACACTGAGTCCTCACGGTTCTGGGAGTGAAAATCTTAGCTTAGGTAGCTTAGGGAAGCAGGCAGGCCTTAATGTACCTGGAGAGGTGTCTTCCTGACTCTGAACACCAGGTGGGCTTTGCAGGAAACTCCTGCTGCTTTGGCCTTTCTGTGGGCCCTTGCTGTCATTCTAAGATGTCAACCAGAGCTGCCTGCTCAGAGGGACCGGGTCACCTCCAACCAATTACGTCTACAAAGGGAGTTATTAATAGGGGCAGTCTCTGAGTGTGAAACAGAGGAGTTAAGATTTTACACCTGGAGAGGGGGTAGTCATGACTCAACTCACGGGCACGCTGCCCTGCCACTCAGAGGACATCGCCCAGTCCTCCCTTTCTCTGCTGCTGCCTTAGTACCAAGCCTGAAGCCCTTCCTCCAAGAGGAAATCCCTGGTCCTCACCATACGCTCATGAGCACCGTTCAGCCTTCACCTCCCTTCCCTCCTGTTAGGTTGTCCATACCTGTGGTCCCACAAGTTGAACCCAAGACAGGAATAGAGGCAGAGTTAGTGTCTGGGTGGAACGGGGTCAGGGGGTGGGGTTCCATGTTGGTTAACTCTCCGGTGCTATGATAAATGGACTAAGAAAAATCAGCTTCGAGGTGGAAAGACAGCGTGGCTCATGATTCCAACACTCTCAGTCCATGGCTACTCGGCTGTGCTGTTCCTGTGGTCGAGCAGAGCATCATGGTCGTGGTGGGGAGTCGCGGAGGAGCAGAGCATCATGGTCGTAGTGGGGAGTCGCGGAGGAGCAGAGCATCATGGTTGTAGTGGGGATTCGCGGAGGAGCAGAATGGTCGTGGTGAGAAGTCGTGGAAGGAAGTCATAGAGGAGCAGAGCTGCTCAGCTCTGGGCAGCCAGGAAACACAGGAAGGTAAAAGGATGAGAGGCAAGAACATCACCACAGCGTGACCTACTCTAGCTGGCTCTGACTTCCTAAAGTTTTCACCAACTTCCATTCAATACCATCAGCTGACAACCACTTTGAGGTCATTCCAGATCCAAGTCGGAATGTCTTTATTTTGCCTCCCTGCATGGGGTCATTTTCTCTACACATCTGTTTTTATTAAGGACAAAGAGATCCAGGTTGTATTTATTTATTATGGAGGCAGCGTCTCGTGTAGCTCAGGCTGGCCTCAAATATATATGTGAGGATGGCCCAGTTTCCCACTGGCTGAAATTACATGAATGAACCCCATACCCACTCCATGTATCTTACCAACACTGTACATTTCAGACCATGTCTGCTTGTGTACTTCAGACATGTTGTAGTCCAGAGGTCAGACCACTATAAGGAACAAATTTGATGGTAAAGGAATTTTCACACAATGTTTTGGTTTCCCAGTAGTGCACAGAACATATGTTTACTCTGTAAGTGTGCAATAACACTGTATCTTTAAAATAGCAATGGGCAAATCTCAATCCAAAATATTTTATAGCAAAGAAGTACCAGCAATTAGGGAGGGTCAGAAAGAGAAGCAATGTTGGAAATAAAAATAATTTAATAAAAAAGGAAAAAATATTTTATAAAATGAAAAAATTTTTTTCTAGCTTTGGGAAAGATGATGGACCTGCTTGAAGCATGCTGGCCATGGGCCTTCAAGAAAATGAAGCAGGAAAACCAGGACTCCTGTACGAGTTAGGGGCAAACGAACTCGCGCTGGATTGCTCGTGATAAGAGGGAAATGATGGTTTATGCGCGCGCGCATGCGCATATGTGAGTCTCGGTACAGCGTTGGTGGAGCACAAGCATCAGCGTCCCTCCCCCTCCCATTTTTATGACTGTCATATAAATGCCACCAAAGAGTTGGATTACAGTGGATGACACACACTTCCGGAGGATGGTAGACTAATTAGTACAGGAGCTAGGAAGAAGTTAAGTCACTGGAGGCGCATCCTTATAGGCTGTCTTGAGATCCCCACTCCTTCCTGTCCTTCTCTTTTGTTTCTGGTTGCTAGGAAGCAAACAGCTACCCTCCTCACCACAGGCCTGAAGACTGTGGAGCTGGCTGTACCATTGGGTAAAGCCACCAAAACCGTGAGCCAGAATAAATCTTTTCACTTTATTAGATGTAATTCTCCAGGATTTTGTCACAGAGAAACTTGACCGATACAATGCCTGTAAAACAATATGGGAGGCAAGACCAGTGGAGAGTAGGCTTCCGTTCATGCAGCCTAGATCTTGAGTGCAGTGATGCCCCCAGATTTCTAGCCAGCAAGGTGGCCATCTTGGGTTATAAGCTGCCTTGTGGGGTATCTGAGGATCGCATGAGGCGATCCAGCTGAAGGCACAGGAAGTGCTCGGAAGTTGGCTGGGAGCCTGAGAACTGTGCACTGTCTGTAGGTCTAAAAGAAAAGTGTAACAGCTTGTCCTCCTCTCAAACACAACGACCAGTCTTTTGAAATATGCTAATTTCCTCTTTCTTATTATTGAAAAATCAACAGGGGGGCTCGACGAGAAGACTCAGTAAAATACTTGTCAACTAGTTCAACCTCGGGGCACAGATAAAACTCCAGGCATGGTGTCACACACCAATCCGGAGGCTCACAGCTTGCCACTCTCGCTAGTCACTGAGCGTTGGGCTCCGGGAATTGCCTACAAACCACGTGAACACCGATCTCGGACAGGGATGGTTTATTGACTGGTAGACCAGGGAACTGAACCGTGACCCAGAGTTAAGATCCTACAGGGTTTTTAAGCCCCAGATTCTCAAACATCTGTGCCAAGTTATTCCACCAATCAGGATTTAGGGATAGGGGTTTCCGTAGGAACATGATTTTGTTGTACACTTAACCTGCTCCCATTGGTTGGCACATTCAGCTGTGGCAGGGGACTTGCCTAACATTCAAGTCCTAACTTGCCAACCATGATGTCAGTTACTCACATATATGTCTCTTTCTGCCAAGCAGGATGTCAGTTCCCAGGACGGCCTTGAGAACTTAAACTCTACTCAACAGCTACTCAGAATGGAAGTCTTATTCCAAATAGTTCCTTGTATCGGTGCCCATCGCAGGGGTAGCTTGTACCCCAAAGGCTCATACACAGGTGCAGGAAGTGCTGTCCAGAAGTGGTTGGTTTCGGTCCAAGCTTATTGAGAGTGACTACACAGAACAGTTCTACTGACTTCTGCTGTGATTGGTTTCCAAGGGCACAGAGCATAACAGAATATACGATCAATTTTGGCATTAGCAAGTTTCTTAGTAACAGCAGAAACATGCGAGGAAGTTTCCTTAATATGGCAGGCCAGCCAGGTAACTGTTACCAGGGCCTTAAAATTCCATTTAGGCCTGAATATTTTACCTAGGTCCTTACAGTGAGGTTCAGATTCAGGAAGAGACCCTGTCTCAAAGAATAATGTAGATAGCGATCGAGTGAGTGTCTTTATACTCAGTGTCCACACACGACTGACACACACACACACACACACACACACACACACACACACACACACACGCTCGCACGCACGCACGCACGCACAGAGACAAAATCAACAAAAATAACGCATGTGAATATTTAAACACGAATTATAATTTGTGCTTTAGTGCCAGTGTTTTAATTTCAAGCCCACCACAGTGGGAGAAGCACTTTATTTTACCAAGATAATAACCTTGGTAATCAATGTTTTCATTAAAAGCCTGGAAAGCACTTCAGAGCCGGCATGGCACTCACGCATGGCCCACCCACTCCACGCGTTCACAGAAGCACTTCAGGAAGCAGAATCACCTTCAATTAGCCAGGGCCATCACTCTGACGCACCCTTTTCAAATATAGGCACCTGGAGGTCACTCTTAACACTGCACCGGCATAGGCTCTCTCTCTTCTGACCAGGCACCGTGTGTGTGTGTGTGTGTGTGTGTGTGTGTGTGTGTGTGCTCACTGGTCCACACTGCCCTTTTTAAACCTGGCTTCTTTGCATCTTCCACCGAATGGACCAAGAAACAACCTCCCTTTTTGTGTCTCCCTCTTTCCAGCAGCACGAGGTCCCACCCCTTCCAGGAAGTCTGTTCTTTACACTCTGCTCTCCAGGTTTGTGCTTTGAGGTCAGGCCCTGCATGAACACAGCCTATCTGCTATGACCACTTACCCTCCCTCATTGGCTTCCGAATGCTTTCCCTTAACAGCTCTCTGCAGACCCCGTGCTCCCCCACACCTCCGTGCCTCTGCTAACGCTGTTCTCCCACCAGGAATGCTTTTGTCTGTCCTTCTTGGCCGAGACCCCTGGAGTTGCTGTACTCCCAGGACAAGGTGACGGTGCTCCTCCTTGCCTCTCAAAGAAATGTTCACGATTACAACTATGCCAAGGTCATCCTTGCGTTTCTTAAGCCGTATCTCCTCCTTGTCTTATCAAGATGAAAACAAACCCAGGGAAGATACAGAGAACCTTTCAGGCTGGGGATCAGAAGGCTCGCAAAGCTTCAGGAAGCCTCCCAGGGGGATGAGTTTGCCCACCCTCTCTGCCTACTTCATGACAGAACCTTGAAGTAGAAACTTCCACAAGCCAGGAACCTTGTGCTTGTACCCACAAGGAAGAAAGTCCTCCCAATAAGTGAGAGCTTGATTTTGAGTGAAGACTCCCCCAACCTTCCTCCAGTCAGCCCTCAGTGCGTATCTTTTCGTGCAACTTTAGTGGGGCTGTGAAAAGCCTGGAAGAAGTCCCTAGCCCTGTACCTCTCAGACAAGTCCTGATTTCACTGAATCCAGTGAACCAACCAGGAGGTTGCAAAATGGCTTAGGAAGGGGCCAGCCAGTGAAGCTCCAAAAGGATTGGTTGGAGCATTAGGCCTCACCTCCTGGAGGTGTGACTCCCCCCCCCCACAATACCCAATTTGCATTAACTGAGGAGAGAGTCCAGCTCTGTCTCAGACACTCATTGCTCCCCACATGAGTGGTGTGGATGGCCAAGCACAGACACCTAGAGCAGACACCACAGTGGCCCCAGCAGAGACACTAGGTTTCCCAGTTCATACCAGACAGGAACAGAGGCCTTCAAGCCTAGTTGGGGTGACTTTGAACCGTCCGGCTCTGTTCTTTACACATGAAATTGGGTGTTCTGAGGCCTGAACACTCTTTATTCCAGACCCCAGCCTCTAACGTCTATGTTTTCTATTTCGGTCTCAGCAGCTGCTTCAGCACCATTCCCAGCCACAGCAGCTGTGGCTAACCTCCTCTCTAGCCATCCCGCAGTGCAGCAGGGAGCTCACCGCTGTCCTCACAGGCAGCCTGACTTCTCTCACTCCGTAGTTTTAGAGCTCATGGTATGTCCGAATGTTCCCTTTCCACAGTAACATGATTTGGACCTGGAGTGAAAGGTCATCATGGCTAGCGCCACTCAGACACTCAGGAAAGCCCTCCAGGGAACTGAGTGCATTCCTGACATATCCTCACTGATATCATTCGTGTTGATGTCTTGAGACATAGTATCAATGATCGTGAACAATTATCTGGAACACAGGCTGGTTAACTGTGGTTGGTCAGGGGACACCAGGGACAAGATTCAACTGGGCTTACTGGTTTCCAAAGGCATTACCAAGAAGCTGTCTGGTGAAAGGAGCCACTGGCTTCTGACTTCAGCCATTCATTGTAGGAAAGCCTGAAGAACATCCCCTCAGGCCTATCCACCCTGGCCATGGTCCAGGGCTTCCTTGGGAGACCTATTGGAAAAAACTTGCTTGATGCACACATCATTAATGAGGAGATTTAAGGCCAGGGGCTCTCCCAGCGGTGTTGGCCTCAATGTCTTGAACAACCTTGAGAACTGAATGAGACAGTTGTCCAGGTGGTGTATCCTGACTCTGCTGAGGCTCTGCCCTTAGAGGGAATGTGTCTTGGGGGAACACACACACACACACACACACACACACACACACACTCGCACACACACACACTCGCACACACACACACTCGCACACACACACACACACACACACACACGAGCTCGGCTCACACACGAAGTCTATATGGCTAGCCCAGAATCACGAGAGCTTTAGATGTGTCTGCTTTCCTATGTAATTTATCTTACTTGCAAAAACATTTATAATTTGCTTACTGCCATATTAAAATCTAGATAAGAACCTCGTTTACAGAGGCCCTCGTTCCTTTCTTATCTGCTTCTGAGACATCTTGTAATAAGACTTTTTCCCCTGGTCTGTAGTGCTTTTTCAATTTTTCAATCAATGTAGCTGACACCAGATAATTTCAACACAAGGGATATATAACACTGGCCCCATATGAGCAGTGACCTAATTTAGTGAGTCTTGAGCTGTTTATCCACAATATCTTGCCTGTGAATATTTGAAAGTGCATAAGCATTGTAATCTCCTGGGGGCGGGGGAGGAAAACAGAAGGCCCATGAGCGTCTTCATGGTCTTAGAAGATGAAGCAAATGGGGCCATGCAATGCACTCCCTAAAAATCCAGGAGCATTAGCTAATTGGAATTCTGCTATGTGCGATCTGTGACCCCCGCCCTCTTCTCCCTTCATCTTTCCTGTGTCCTTACTCAACATTCTGGAATCTTCCAATCTTACATGGTTCTGAGAAAGTAGGAGCACAGGGACAGCACTGGCTGAAGTCCTGCTGCTTTGCTTGTGGGTCTGTATAAATAAGAGTAAACTCGGGGAGTTATCACAAACAGAAGCACCCTGTCCAGGGACACACCAGCCACCCTACATGAACAAGGCACCTTTTTGGACAGCTAATAGGAGGCTAATGTCTTCAGCAAGACATGTGCCCCATTTGAAGGTATTTTCTTGGCAACTATTAAAAATATGTAGTGTGGGGCATGGACTGTAGCTTAGTTTGTAGAGTGCCTTCCCAATAGCACCAAGTTCTGTATTCTAGTCCCAGCATGGCCTAAAGCTGGGCATGGTGGAACACATCTGTAATCCCAGTCGTCAGGAGCTAGGGGCAGGAGGATCTGAACTTCAAGGTCTCCCACAGCTAACACAGTGGGTTAGAGACCCACCTGGGATACATGAGAACCCATTTCAAGCAAACAATAATAAATAGACAGATATACAAACATACATATAAACATACATGCATACATATGTACATACATATATAAATGCATGGATACATACATACAACATTCTAGGATGCTGCTACTAATTTCTTACTACTTAAACAGAAAATCCTAAGAATGATATTTTGCAAGGGGTGCATTCCCCAAAGAAACCATATCAGCTCATTTATATATACCCTGACATTGGTATTTCATAATTTTTCTCTTAGATAGAATTCAGCCAAAATCAGAAGAGTTAATGGGCATAGAAATAATGATCAACAACTCCTTTTATGATGAAAAATCATTTTATTCAAAATTATCTCCGAGATATTTCCAATTTATTGGCATAGTGGACTTAACTTCATATTTTCCCAAATTTTTTCATATTGGTTATACAATACCCAAAGTAAATATATTGAATGATGCTGTATATACTCCAAGCCTTTTCATGTAAAATGTTCATGGTGTACTTTAATAGGATATGTTGAGGACCATAAGCAGGGAGCAGGTTTTTCATTTCTTATTATCAAATGATGAAATAAATTTTCTATTTTTTTATGACTTCTCTTACAGACATCTGGTACCTAAAATATTATATATAGAGAGTACCTTGAAATTTTTTAATATTAAAGTTTACTTAGATTGACAAGAAGGCTCAACATCTAAGGGCACTTGGTGCCAAGCCTGATGGCCTGCCTTAGATCCTTGGGACCCACAGCATGGAAGGAGAGAAGTGACTCCTGAAGGCTGTCCTCTGTCCTCCATGTGCACCATGGCATGCACACTCCCCAGTGCATGAAGGGATGTAACACAGACCTTTATAAGCATGTTCCCTCATGGCCTCCTTGGCCTAAGTCTGGCTTCATACACTTCTAAAGCTCTGTGTTAGCCCAGAGAGGAGTTTCCAGACTGAACTCATTCTTGGTACAGGCCCTGTTCATAGAAGACAAGTTTCTGTTCAGAATTCTGTGTTTGGTTTGAGTGGTGGCAGTTAGACCTGTGTGACTCATGTGTAAGGCAAAATTAAAGCCAGAAAGTGTCAAGAGCTGACTAAAAGTTTGAAAATAGCAGAAAGAGGTTTCTTTATAATGCCATGGCATTCACACAGGGGCTCCTGGAATCAACATTCCACCCAATGGTAGTACCAAGATTCTTCAAAAGTTGCTGCAGGGCTTAAGGAAGGCTGAGGGAGATCACAATGTAATTAAACAGAATCAAAGCTCTAGTAGAAAGAATACAATTCCAGCACTAAATACAATGTGTACTTCTTCTTTCTGTTGCTGCTAGCAAGGGAACTTTGATTGATACAAGAGTAACTTAGAAAGGAGCTGGGAGGGGCTCTGGCTGCCTCTACCCAGCGCAGGCTCAGTCCTTTCCTCTACACTTGCTTCTTCTTCCTTTTCCATTTTCTAGAGGATCACGGAAAGACCAAAGGCACAGAGCCAGAAAGAGGAGCTAACAAGGCCACGCTGACTTCCAAGAGCAGCTGTCAGTGAGGCTCACTTTAACAATGTGTTCTATTTAATGCAACACATTCCAAGTACCGCTATTTCTGTAGCCAACATCGCAAGTAATCAATGATCTCCTTCTCATTCAGCAGCTTTAAAAATCTGTGTATGACAGTCTGAATTTTGGGTGCTTGGGACCATGTGTGCTGGTCAGGTACCCTCCTGGATAGCGTGAAATATGTAACTCTGAGAGCAACCCAGGAACAAATACAGACAGAAAAGGCAAAGTAGGAACCACAGAAGACAAGTTGACAAGCCCACCCACAAGTTGTCCAACCTGGGACAAAACCAGATCCTGACAGGACAGAAGGAAAGGCCTGCGACTTTCTGGCCCTTGGATTCACACTGTCCTGTGTGCCTAACCCAGAGTTCTTCAGGTTCTGCCTGGAGGTCAAACACTCGGGCCAGATGAGTCATCCAGCGTTCAGCTGGAACCCGGCTCTAGAACTAGGGAATGCCCTGGTTTTGAGTGTGAGTCTGTCACTTGTGAATGACTTGCTATACCTACGAGCTGATGTCTGGCACCTGATGTGTGCATAAGCATGTGAGGATGAATGCCCACTGTGTGGGGGAAGGGGAGAGAGGCAAGGGCAAACCCATAACTGTTCCCCAGAAACGGGAAAGGCCCTTTTGCAGAATGGAGGCCCTGTTTTGTCCATGACATATCTGGCTGCCAGCCCTATCAACCCTCCTACCCAGGACCTCTGCACTTCCTGAGCATCTCTAGGGAGTCTGGTCCTTACTGACAGCCCAGCTTGTCCATGCAGTTTACATCCTGAGGCCCTCCCCACCACAGTAATATCCAAATGGCTGCCCTATGGTCTCCCTGCTTTTGGGCAGCCTAGAATGCTCAGAGGGTCAAACCCAAATATACAAGCCTCATGTGTTACAGGACCTCTGCTCCACTAATTTCCAGCCTTTTTTCCTGTGTAAAACAATATTTTGTCACACTTCACATCTATCTGAGCCCTTCCTGTTCAGGCTATCAAGAATTGGGAAGGCTCCTTGGGAGGGTTGAGGTATAGAAGGGAGGCCTTACGCAGTATAAGAGGACTCGCCCTGCAACCTTCCTATCTTGAGTACGATCCTGCTAGAAGTGACCTAGTGGTTTTCTTGCTGTTTCCTGGAAGCATGCTCCATCCAGGGAGAAGGCAGAGAGATCAGGAGCGGAGTCCTGAGAAGAGTCAGGGGACGCGTCCACAGAGCAGGGTGCCTCAGGCCTGTGCTACTCCACTCGGTAAAGCTGTCACAGCTGGATTTCACTGAGTTCTAGGCCAGCTTGAGTTACAGAATGAGACCCAGAACAAAGCAAAATGCAATACACTTGTGGTCCCTGGGACCAAACATATTGAAGTGAGGAGGAAGCTGTCTCACCGGAAGCCCTGGGTCTCCCCCCAAATCCTTGGAAATCCTCTCCACTAGGCTCTGTGCCTAAAGACCAGAGGGATGTAGTCTCAGGTTTGACACACTACAGGCCACCCAGTGCTGGTCCTCATTCTCATCTCTGACACTAGGAACCACCATCTCCTGGCCCAAGAGCATCCCTTCTAATTCAGATTGCAGAGGAGGGGAGGGGAAGTCAGGGAGGGAGTATGGAAGTGGTTATATAAACCACTGATGCTTCTGTGAAGGGAGCTGAGGTGGTCTGAGGATGTTGATCCAGTCAGCCTGCTGGCTTCTCTAGGAAGCGCCAAACTAATGAAAATATCCTCAGCACTGTGGCTGGCTCTTGCTCTGTCTCTTCACCCTGGCTCCTTTCAATGCACTTAAACTTGCAAGCAGCAAGCGAGAGACAACAGAAAAGCCTCGCCCACTTAGTCCTTTGAGCCAAGGCCAGTCTGTAAAGTTTTCAGATCCTCTAGTAAGAGACCCGCAAACTCTCCCCTGCCCCTGCCCTCCTCTGGTCCCCAACAACGGAAAAGCAGCTCTGGACTTTGAAATGTGGCACAGACAGAAACACCCAGGGCGAGGCTGCTCGTGAACTCGGGGCGTATGATTTCAGAGCCTGTGTCTCGCAATGATGAGGTTACTCTGGCAGTCGAGGGTCCAGGGCGGCAAGTCTGAGCAGCTGCTCCCGGCTTTGAAAGGCCCTGGACAATGGGCGCACTGTTCCCAGGGCTGGCCTCCAGCATTTGCATAGACCTGTTCTGCCTGGTTGACCAGGGCCTGTCCAGCTCCGCATTGTCCACGGATCAGAGGTGACAGGATTCAGGTGAGAGCTGAAGCTGGAAGGCGTCCAGAGGGCACGAGGACGGCTGTCCTGGGAACCTTAGCTGGAACTGGTTTGCAGGGATTCACATATTTGCTCTTGAAGGTTTCCTCAAGCTGCTGGAGAGGAACAACCAGGACACTTTTAAGAGGAGCTTGCAGAGGCTGTTGGGCGGGGCATCTTGGGGTACCCCCTCATCTAACAATCTAATAGTGTGATGGGCCAATGCCCATCTGGATGTTTAATATGCTGCCAAAAATGGAGGCACACAGTTTCCATCTCTATGACCTAAAGCTTCACATGCTGATGCCTGGCTTTCACACCTCACACACGGCAATCTCCAGCACCGATTAGTAGTTCCCTCAAAGGTGATGTTTTGACTTCAGCAGAGAAAGGATTTGGAGACAAGCACTCTCCCTAGAGCTTTGGCACCACACAGCCCACCATCTTTAACTTGAATAGGTAGGACCAGGGGCTGGACAACTACGACTTATTTCCACGCCCACAGTTCCTAAGTAAATATTGCTAACTCTACAAGGGCCAGGATCCTGAAGGCAGAAATCCCAGGGGAGGGGCCTAAGGCTCAGCGGAGGGTGTGGTAGGGGTGAGGCTGGGAGATCAAGATGGGAGGGAACATTTTTCTGCATCTGAATAGGCCATGGTCTGAAGGTTCAGTAGCATTATTTCCGTCAGGTCAAAAAGCTCTTTATTTGCATAGGCAGTTCTCTGCCTTCTCTGGGGGCCAACCAATCTCTCTCACGCGCCGGGGTTCCCACAGGCCTATCTCCTTCCCTTCTTCTACAGCCGGGCACTTAGGTGCCCAGAACCCCCCAACCTGAACCCAAACAGGTGCCAGCAACTGTGCAGCATTCGCTGCAGGGAGCTGGCCAGCTGCTGGCCCCGCGAGAACCTGGGGTATGGTTCCGTGTTCCCACCCGTGTTCTCGGCGGATTGCAGCACTGCTCATCTTGGGAATATAGCGATTAATCCAGCCGCAGGTTTCCAGATAAGTGACTGTGATGGAGACTGTTGGCGAGAAAATAGACAATTATCCGCTGTTAGCTTTACATAAAGATCGCATTAACTCAAATTAGTTATCAGACAAAAGAGCGTCGGCAAGCGCGCCCTGCCCGCCCGCGCCCTGCACGCGGGCACCTCGGGGTGCAACCGGGCAAAGCGTGGGGCTGGGCTGAGGCCTCGAGACGTGGGGCGGGGAGTGGGAGGACACGGGGGAGGGGAGGGCTCTAGGCTGATGTTACTCGTGCTGTGCTGGCCTAGATGGCGCGGGGGGGTAATAGGGGCAGCCTAGGAGGCCAGATCAGCCGTCCCCTGAATTACAGTAGTCCCATCTCAGTCTGTCCTACGCTGGTCCCTTCTGCAAGCTCTACACTGGGAGCCAGCCTGTCCCCGCGGCCTGTAGTCCTTTCGTCTCTGGCAGTAAAGTCGTTAATTCACACAGGCAGAGGTGGCTCTCCAGGCTCGCCATTGCCCCGCCGGTGCACTGGATCACCTGGTGATCTGGTCCTGCGGGGCTACCGACCACTATTCTCTGCCCCTGCACCCTCCGCCCCTGCCCACAGCACTTTGTTAAGGTCGCTCCCCTTAATACTCGTAGAGAAGAAAGATGAAGACACGCTGAGGGGGATAGGGCCAGGGCGAGGGTGGGGGTGGGGGCTGAGAGCGGCCTGCGGTAGGATCACGTCAGTGAATGCGGCCTCGATTACCGAAGTTGCGCACTGTCCGCGTACTGCGCATCTTCGCTACCCTCGTTCTCCTGTACCCGGGTTAGCGTGGACACCGACTTTCACGAGCAGGATGGATTTCGCGGACCGCTGTCGGCGGGAACAAACGCAGCGCCCAACATCCCAACGGGCTGCAGCGCCCAGCGGGGTCCCCACTGCCGCAGGCGCGCACTGGCGGTGGCGCTCGCGCCCGGCCGGCCTCCCCGGCCCCAGGGTCCCCGGCCCCGCTGAATAGGGCGGATAATGACCCCCGGTTCCCAAGGCAGGCTCTCTGCTGCCTGGTGAGCCTTGGATTTGTGTGGTCCAAGCCTTTCCCAGCTTGTCCCATTCTGTCACCGGGATAAGGAGCTCCCTCGGCTCGTTTGCACCTGCGTCGCTTTTGGCTCCTTCAGGAATGCGCTGAAGCTTGTAATCAGCTTTGTGAAGCCATTGAGTGCACGGCTGAGTGAAACTTCCAAAGCTCGAGGAAAACTGGCCGGCTGAATAGGAGCCAGCATGGGGCTGCTCTCCAAGCCTCCGCGCTGCCAAATTCCAGCAGAGCGCCTCACAATCGCCTTCCCCACACTGAGAAAAGTGAGAAAAGAAAAGGGAAAATACCAGTCACCGGGGTTAGCTGTTTGTTCCCAGATTAATGGCAAGCGGCTCCCTCCTACTCCACCCCCTCCACAAAGCTCACCAGTTCAGGAAATATGACAGAGGGGAGGGCAGTTATTAATAGCTCCCCAACTGATGTCACCCCCGGGCGGGGGTCTTCTGGGGCTCTGGAGGGGTCCTCCATTCCCAGTTGTTGAGCTGAGCTCCAGCATCCACGTGTGCCTTAGGCCTAGCAGTCGAAGTGCATCTTTGCTTGAGTAGAGCTGTGGGTGACACCATAGAGAATCCCTAACCAGGAAGGAATCACTAAGCACCCGGCTCCTTCATGCAGACCCAGCAGAGGCCCTGCCCTCCTGGCCCCTTAGCAACAGGTTCCTGGGCCTCTCTTTTGAGGAGCGTTCTTACTTCCAAGACTCTGTAGTGCTGTTTCTTGGTGACCCCAGTAAGAGGGGTGCCTGCAGGGTGGCAGCCACTACAGGAGCTTCCCCTTCTGCTGGAGGCCTCTGTGCTGTGATTTCTAAGAGCCAACTCCTTCAGACAAGTATTTCTATGTGCCTCAGAGGCTTCTCTCCCACTCAAGGTTAGTGAAGGCTCCTCTCTGGAAAACAAAATCCTTGCCAGTCAACAAAAGACCAGACAGCCTGCAAAAGGCAAAGCCGTCCTTCTCAAGGTCCAGCCATACCTGAATTCCGGGTGCCTGCTCATCTAACGAGGGCTCCTCCTGTAGCTACACCAGGTTTCTAGAAACAGTGTACGAAGTGGCCGTGTGGAAAGAGGCACCGTTGAGTGCTTGCTTTGTGGATGCTGATCTGAGCTACAGTTTCAGAAAGGAAACCTAGAACCCTTCCTCTGGATTGCTCATGAGGCCCCTAAGTCAGCAAATCCCTGTAGGAATCGTCTATAGAGAAAAGAAAGCAGAGGCCATATTGTGATCTTCACATAAAAACTTGCTTCACAATGGCTCTGGGTTTTCTTAGCTAATGAATTCCTTCCACCCTGAAGGGGAAGGCCCGTCTTTTCTGGGAGCACAGGTTCGTGTTTGATCTAGATGTCCGTGTATGCCCTCTAGCCAAGAAAAGCTCAGTCCTGTGGGGTTCTTGCTGCTGTACCTTGCTTCTGTGGGGCCTCATGATGTCTGACTGTGGCTCTGTGCTATAAATAGTCCCCTGGTAGATCGAAAGGCTTAATGGGCCTCTTTAAATACCTAACTTATTATAAAGCCCTGGGGAGAATAACATTAACAGTCAGGGAGGAACAAGAATCACGCTCCCCCTGTAGCAGCCCTATTACAGTGTTCTTGGTTGCACTCCTTACGGTGCAGAGTGGGCAGGAATTTTCCTATTTATATACCTTAATGTGCAGAGGGGGCTAGAGCACACGGGAGGCTGTGAGAGACAGCCTGTCTGAGAAAGGAGGAAACTGAACTTAAAGAGGTGGAGGGAGTGTCCCAGAATTGCTCAGGCTACTGTCAGGTCAACAAGAAGGAGTCACAGCTAGTGCACCATTCTGCATTCAAACACGCTTGGCAGTCTGGTGGACTGGTGAGGAAGCCCTCCCTTTCAGACGGACCAGGAAGGGCACAATCCCCGATGAGGAAATGTGGGACTCGAAGCAAAGTTACCTGACTGAGAACCCAGACTGTATGTGCTCACTCAGAGATTCTGAGCCGCTTTGAACATCCCAACTCAAGTCGCCCACGCTGACATTCAAAGTTTACTTTTTTTTTTTTATTGTAAAGTTCGGCTCCGGGTTTCCTGCGGCACCACTCATTCCAGCCACTCTCGGTGACAAGTCAGGAGGATCTGCGGCAATTCAGAAATTAGTGAAATTTTATTCCTGGTGGGGGCACTGGATTAAGAGGCTGGGAGAGTGAAGCTAGTCAACGTGTAATTGCATGATAAGGCTCTCACGAGGAATTTATTGGCCAAGTTGCTATTTCTATTCCTTCCTAATCTCTTTTAGCATATTCGTTCTCTGCAATCTGTCTTCATAATCTCCTGTAGCAGAATGGCAGCCAACGGAAGCTCGCGTGTTTGGAGAGTACAGGAAATATGCAGAAGCGCGATAAACTGATGCTAATTACCCATATTTAGGACACCAAGTGCAGAAGATCAAGGTTTACACATAACAAGCCAGAGCCAGTGACGGTGGCTTCCTTGTGTGGAATGTATCGGAGGGGACCAGATAAGGGTTTCACGGGCAGCAGGGATTTATTGGTCAAAGGCTGTACCTTCCACTTCCCCACTTTTATAGCAGTAAATTATTTCGGCTAAATTCGCCAGAACATCACTCTTTCGTTTGGCGATGTGCCGTGACTTGCTCTTTCTTTGTGTCCATTCAATGCAAATCCTTGTAGTTTAACATCAGCTGATAAGAGACAAATAATTGAAGTAATAGGTAATTCCCTTCACACCGTGCATATAGGAGGGTCCGGGAAAAATGAGCCGAGGCAAGGGGCAGGGGCTGAAAGCAAAACAGTTCCACCTTCAGCCCTCAGAGCACAGGGCTCTCCCCAGGAGCTCACAGCATTGGCTCCTGCATGAGGCACACTCACGGCCTGCTTGCTCTGGAGGAGAATCACTTCCAGCATGGCACCAGCAGAACTGATGCTCCTATCTGGGATCCTGATCAGATGATGATGATGATGGTGGTGATGATGATGATGACGACGACGATGATGACGGTGACGATGATGACATCATCTTCTCACCATGTCACCATTGTTCCCTCTACAAGTCCTGTCTCTGAGAACAGACACAGACGAGCAGGCTGGGAAGCTGGTGGCAGGTGGAGGATGAGGGTGGAGTTCTTGGCATAGTAGTACTTGCTTCCCTGAGAGAGCATTGCACAGCAGTCGAATGTCTGGTTTTTTGTTTTTTTTAAAAAACATTTGTATGCTAAGTAAACGCAGCCAAGGGCTTGCTTCATTCTTTGAGAAATTGCTAGAGTTTGCCTGTAGCCTTTTCAGTTGGTAGTGGAGAGGGCGAAGGGCATTCTATGTTGGATACATGTGGCAAAATGCTCTTGAGATAAAAGGAGTCATGCTCTAGTGTGGGGGAATAGTTTATAACTCCTAAATAAACGGGGATCAGCAAGAATAGTTGATCTTGCCACAAGTTACTTTTTTTATCCTAGACTATTCGTACCACGAATTCCGTCATGCTTCCCTCCATGGGCATGAGCATTTCCTTGGTGTTCCACCGTTGGGGAGTGTTGTGTGTTTCTATTCCACGTACCACCGTGGAAGGGGGAAAAAGGAATGTCAGTGACTGGCTGCTGAATCTGAGGGTGCATCAGACTCTAGAGAGGATAAAAACCTTCCATGTGTGCCTCTTAGAACCCAAAGCAATCTGGGTGAGAGGTTTAATTAACTCAATAATGAGTCTGTAATGGTTTGCCAAAATATTTTACAAACATGCCCATTGTACTATGAAAGTTAGCTTGTTATGAATTAGCAAGTGTGCTAACAATAGTGTGTGGTGAATACAACATACACACATTGTTGCACTACAATCTAAAAGTATTCTTTTAGCTGGGCATGGTAACACAAGCCTTTATTCTCAGGATTTGGGAAGCAGAGGCAGGAGGATCTCTGTAAGCTTGATTTATATAGTAAGTTCCAGGGCAGCCAAGACTGTATATAGAAAGCCTGTTTCAAATAACCACACTCTACTATTACTACTACTACCAATGATGATGATGATGATGATGACAATAATTTACTCATTGAGGAAAACAAATATTCTCCCATTAGGAATAGTTGAAGGGGGATGGAAAAGTCCAGGTTTCCTGGGAAACACATCGATTACAGAAAGAACCCCTTGCTCAAGTCATTTGATAAGTTCACTTTCCCAGAAGACCATTCACCACCCCCACGTGAACATTCCTACACCGGAGTGAAGTGAGTTACCTGGGCCACGGTTGCCTTTGAGTTGACTTAGACCTGCAGAGCCAATGAGGTGATGCGATCGCTTGATCCCGCCAGCCTTCCTCCCTCCGTTACAGGAAGTTACTTCACAGGTCTGACTAGTGTCCAGTGTCACCTATGCGTGTCTTGTGTACATTACCGAGACATCTTCATGGCTCCCTGAGACCCCTGGCTGTCTGTGGAAGTTAGTAACCCTTATTTTCAAAACATGTTAACTTCAGAAGTCATTAACCAGTCAAGCTGCACCCATGGAAGCTGATTTAAAAATTCTTGTTAAGTGAATGATTTCTTTTTAAACTGGCTTGTGTCCTTGGAGACAGACACAGGGACCAGCTTTGACCTCACAGAGTATCCCTGGGTGGACATGAAAAACCATAAAGAAGGAAAAGTCATTAGATTTTTATTATTAATAGTAGAATGTATGTATATGTATGTATGTATTTATGTGTGTGTATGTATCATGTAGTATGTATTTATGTGTGTGTATGTATGCATGTTGTATGTATGTATGTATGTATGTCCCCTTCAAGTATGTTTGTATGCCTCTGTAGGTATGATAATGTGTGGGTCGGTGTGAGCATGTGTGTGCCCATGCAGATACATGTAGTGTGTTTGTTCACATAGGCATGGGCAGGTACATGTATTTGTGCAGATGTAAGCATGCATATGTGTGTCCCTTAAGGTGCATATAGGCATGTGTGTGTATCCGTACAGGTATGTTTATGTATGCAGGCATGAGCAGGTGTGGGCAGGGGTGTACATGCGTGTGTACCTAAAGGTATGTGTAGCTGTGTTTGCGTGTAGGTATATGTGCACAGTGGTCTGTGCAGGTTTGTGTCCCAACACGTGTAGCAGATATAATGAAAGGTGTGTGTGCATTGTTCATGGGTGGGTTTGTACCCTAGAGATCTGCGGCAGAGGGCAATTTGTTTTCCTACCTAAGTGAAGCCCAGGAGGAGGCGAAACCAGAGAGGTGCAGAGAAGTGTAAAACAGAGGAATGGTCTAGGTCAATGTCTTTCTGGGAACCTACTGCTCTCCCTAAAGCCCCTGAATGTGATCTCCATGCTTACCTGCCGGGGTGGGGTGGGGTGAGCTCCTGTGCTGTTCACTCATAGACTCTGCCTATTCAGAAATCCATGTTTACTCAGCACAGGAATTTCCCTCATCAGCCTGGCTTTCAGGAGCCCCGCTTTCTCCTCTTGCTTCTTCTTCACACATACAGAGGAGGCTTCGGTCGCTCATCTCGGATCACAGTCTCGTGCCTGCTGACAGCGGATGTTCGGGGTCTCTGAAATAGATGGAACTCTGGTGACTGGCTGCGAACTGGTTAGGGGCCATGGCAGATAGCGCTCACGTGCTTGAAGTGTGGAAATGCATTCTCGGCTCCAATGACTCCAAACAGCTTCCAAGGAAAATAAACAAACGGAGCAGGTGGGACTACCCTGACATTAGTCACAGAGAGACTACCACTCTTGTCACTTTCCAGTCATGTTTCTTCATAATTTTTATGTTTGAAGAAGTGGAAAGCTTCTCCCATCTTAGCCTGTATGGCAGTTAAGTCGGCCCTTGACTCATTCTGCAGCCATAGGGGCTGACGGTCACCCTAGGTTTCCCCTACAGACACATGAAGCTTGCCCTGGTGTCTACACTCTCGAGGAGGGATAAACACCAGGCGGAACTGATCATTATCTTTGAGTTGATGTGTTAAATGAGCCCGCTGCTTTAGAGGTTGTAAATGACAAGATTTTTACTGTGAGAGTAATTTCTGCCTATTTCCTGTTTGATCTGTCAGACCCTCATGGAAAAGTCCAAATTTGTCTGTTTGACATACATTAACACTTCCCTCCTTCCAAATTCTAGCTTAACTACTGTTTGCCTAGACGTCAGTCTACACCTGTGGGGTTTACCTCTCGAGGCCTCTGAGAGGTCCCCAGCCTCGACTCCAGACAGCACGGGTGTTTCAGCAGCTAAAGTGGGTGATTATTGGCATATTTACTGTAATTGATAAAAATCACAGAGAATGACACTTTCATTACTCACTGACACCAAACCAACAGCTACAATAGATGCTATGCCTGCCGATCTATTAAAAAAAAAATCTTAAAAAAAAAATCAGAACTTCTTGCTAGTCCTTGATTCTGTGAAAGTATCTGGACTCGTTTTTAATACACTACGACTCTCAGACCTCAGGGATTTCCCTAGACTTTGGACCTGTTAGGTGGGGGCTTGAATGAGCATCAGGGAAACACGCTCATAGATTAGAGACATAGGGATGTACAAGACTAGATCTGGGAGGCAGTGTGGGCAGAGTTCTGGATTTGAGCTGAGGTGTTTCCTGATCCCCAGTGTGCTTGCTGCTGGGATGCAGGCCAGTGTCTATAGATCCCTTCTGTCATGGACCACTGAATCGAGCAGCCTAAGCAGATAGAACCCAGCCTCTGAGGAAAGGAAACACATTTTCTTCTTCATAGCATCCATCTCCTCCTCCTCAGAGGACCTTGCTTACCTATCCACAGACTCAGGTGAGCACTAACTAACTTCACAGGCTAGAGCAGAGAAAGAACTTGCTATCAGCCATGATGTGAGTCACAAGGAAAGTTGTTGAAAACTGACTGGACTGCAGGAGGGAGCTGCAGGGGCTTGGGAGGGAGGGGGCTGCAGGGGCTTGGGAAGGGGCTGCAGAAGCTTGGGAGGGATGGGGCTGCTGGGGCTTGGGAGGGGGTGCAGGGGTTTGGGAGGGGACTTCGGGGGCTTGGGCTGGGGTGCAGGGTCTTGGGAGGGGGCTGCAGGAACAGAGGAATCTCACACGCTGGGAATCCTGTCTTAGGAGGCTTGGAATGCCGCCCTGTATGCTCAGTACTGTCCTGCTTGTCAGTCAAAGACCATGGAGGCAGTAGGCTGATGAATTACCGAACCGTTAAAAGAGGAGGAAGGGAGAAGGCTAAAAGCACACTCTTTGGGGTTTGGGCTTCCACAGCAGAGAGAGAAAATGCAACAGAGACAAGGCAAGGCCCGAAGGCCTGCTTGAAGAAAGCCAGAGATTTGGATGAGAGTTAGCTGTTATGCAAATACTTAGGCAGCCTGGAGTGAAAGTCTTCCAGATACATTCCAGTAGTTCTTAGTAGGCATTCTTAGGGAGCTACTAAACATCAGGTAGGTCGAAGCCATGAAAGGTAAGGAGGAAGCAGGGTGACCTCCTTGGCAATGCTTGGGCCCGTGCCAGGACTGAGCATGGGTGTGGATGTGAAGGGAGCTTCAGGGCCTGGGGCATTAGAAGGGGCGGAGACTGGTGAGGGTGGAGTGATGAGGGAATGGTCGGGGCAGTTTGGGCTGGGATGTTTGGTGGGGTCAGAGTTCACCAGGTGTCTGCCATTGCCTTCACAGACTCCTTGCTCTTCACCTCATCCTCAAGGGCAGCTCTTGCTCGCCCTGTGATCTACATACTGGATTTCAGCCTCGGACCTGGACCTGGGTGGCTCACCTTCCACTCCTTCCACTGTCCTAGTTCTGAGGACTACTGTGAGACCAGGCAGATGGGGATTCAGGGCAAGATGGAACCACCTTTACCTCAGACAGTAGGAAGGAGGAAGGTGGAGAAGTGACCCATGCTAACACATCCCAGGTACAAGACGCTTTCAGCCTGTAGTTTATTCTCAGACTAAAAGTGAGTTAGGAGTTTTCAACGTCAGCGCTATCAGAAAGAAGCTAAGGTTCTGAAAACATAGCTAATGCACAGACAAGCTCACACAGCATCCTAAATATAAGTCCCAGCATGCATTCACTCAAGAAGCTACCCTCTGCACAGAGGCCCAGCAGCCCAGAAGTTTGCACCAGGAAAACGAAAGGGCAATCTTAAAGGATCAAGCTTAAGTCTGAGGGATGGCCCAGCTGGCAAAGTGCTTCCCCTGTAAGTATGAAGACTTAAGTTCGATTTCTAGCAACTTGGTAAAAGCCAGGCCGAGTGGCACCTGTCTATAATCTCTGTGCTGAGGAAGAAGAGAGGTGGATTCCTGGGCCTCACCAGCAAGCCGGTGTAGCGGAACTAATGTGCTCTAGGCTCAGTGAGAGATCCTGTTTCAAAAACTAAAGTGGAAAGCAATTGAAGAAGTCACTTCTGACCTCCACATGCACATGTGTGAATAAGCACACACACACACACACACACACACACACACACACACACTCATACACACTCACACACATACACATACTCACAAACACTCACACACCCACATTTGCACAATCATGCCCACTCACATACTCACACACTCACACTCACACACAGTCTCACACACAGTCTTACACACTCACTCACACACACAATACTCATGCACACACTCACACACAGTCTCACACACTCATACACACAAGAGTCTCACACACTCATACTCACATACACACACACACTCACACACACTCACACACACATATACACACTATCAAGCTAATCAGTATTCCTTAAAAACTTGAAACATTCTATAATGTGACATCTGTGGTGTCCAGTATACAATTTAAAAGCTATTAGATATGTCAGGAAATAAGGAAAGACAGCTGTGAGAGAAATCAGTCAAAAGTATCAGAGTTGAATGGATGGAGGAGGTAAAACAAGTCCACCACTATAAAGAGGATAAGCACGTGATGGGGAGAACAAGAGACAGACAAAGACAGACAGAGATAGACAGAGACAGAGACAGACAGAGACAGACAGAGACAGAGACAGACAGAGACATACAGAGAGACTACGAAACCCCATGGAATTTCAGACCTGAGATCCTGATCTAGAACAAGTATTTGCACACGCTCTGTCTACCGTGTCCTTTTCTGTAAATAAAGGCACAAGGCAGCCATGCTGCATGGATTCCAGATCTTTCCTGCAAGGCAGCCTGCAACTTTCTGAGTGGATTCTGCAGTGGCAAATCTTGTCTGTCAACTTGACAGCATCTGGAGTCAACTACAACAAAAGCTACTGGGCACCCCTGTAAGGGATTTTTGCTTTGTTTTTTAAGATTTATTTAGTTATTTTATTTATGTCGTCAGACATACCAGAACAGGGTCTTGGTCCCTGTTACAGATGGTTGTGAGCCACCGTGTGGTTGCTAGGAATTGAACTCAGGACCTCTGGAAGAGCAGTCAGTGCTCTTAACCCCTGAACCATCTCTCCAGCTCTCCCTCCCCCAACCCCCCAGCCCACTGGAGTTGGTTTTTGTTCATTCATTTGTTTTTTTTGTTTGTTTGTTTGTTTTTAAATGTTGAATGACTTGCCTTAATTTCTAGAGTCTGCAATGACTTGGAGGCTACAGAAGGAAGAGATTATGCACGGAGGAAGCCAGGTGAGATGATTTTTCTCCTTCACTCTGTTAGTTAACATCTGAGATAAGCAGGAGGGCTTCACCTGTGTGTAGAGGTCCTCGGAGTTTCCTGAGCCAGGAGTCAGTTTGCTATTCATGCACAGTGTTGGCACATGCCTGCTCCTCACTCGGATGACCAGTGGGTATCTGCTCCTGGACAGGAAGCTGTGTCTCCAGGAAGCTACACAAATGATCCTGGTATAGGTTCCACTGCTGAGACGCACCGGGGAACACACGCCCCAGCCAGATGCTACCTTGGGATGGCTACCATGTACTGTGGACAGTTAGCTTCTCCTTTTGCAGTTTTGTAGGTACTGAGCCGGCACTATCCCAATACTGACCCACTGTCTTCTTTTTAGATATGTAAATGCATTTCTCCCCTTTTTTCTTTATTTTATTGAAAACAAGCTATACCCTCAGATGTCCCAAAATGTTATT
Source organism: Rattus rattus (assembly GCF_011064425.1). Taxonomy (NCBI): domain Eukaryota; kingdom Metazoa; phylum Chordata; class Mammalia; order Rodentia; family Muridae; genus Rattus; species Rattus rattus. Next base: position 71,281,785 of record NC_046166.1, read on the forward strand.
TTTGGCTAGGTGTGTTGGTGCACGCCAATACTCAAGAGACAGAGGCAGGCAGATCTCTGTGAGTTCAAAGCCAGCCTGGTTTACATAAAAAGTTCGAGGCCAGCCAAGGTTCCATAGTGAGATCCCTATTAAAAACAAAAAGAGTCACATTTGCACGTCAAACCCCTGAATGTGGTAGGTACCACTGGCAGCAGGTGACCGGTGTCTAAGGAACACCAGTTCTGAGCCAGTGGGCCCTGGTAAATTAATGATGTTGGAACCAGGACACCTGATCTCGGAGAAGTGCTCCTGGACAGCAAACATGTCCTGGTGAGACGGTTCTGGATCCGCCGCCCTCTCATCCTTGTAAATAATACATCGTCAGGATTTTACTCACACTCAGTCACCCTGGGAGTAACCACAGACCACTGCTTTCACATAATAACGTATGCCAGGAACAGGTTTGGTTCATGGAACTCACTTTCTGCAAATCACACTGGGGCAGCCCTGGATAGAGTTTCATAGGCCTTGTTTGATCTCTGACTTCCGTGCCGATTTAGCAAACGACCCCTTAATTCTGTGAGTCCATCGAGTCAGTTTCTCATCGAACCACTGAATACCCTAAACCACACGGAAGCCCTCATGTGGGCGAGCTGGAAGTGTGTGATTTCTAGGTTTCCCTGATCTGATATTTAGTAGGAATCTGGGTTTTCTTGTGTAAGCTCCTCATCTGATTCGGAAAGGCAGCCACGGGTGTGCTCCAGCCTTGGTGTCCTTGCTGTGTGAAGAGATGATGCTGCCTGTCCACACATGCCTGATACATGCTCCAGGTTCATCTCGAGATTACCTCACAGCTGGTTGACCTCCCACTTGCCACCTTTGATTCAAGACAAATCTAGGGAGCAGTTGAGTACGGCGACCTTTGGGATGCTTAAGGACAGTGTAGTAAAAAAATTAATTAATGAATGAATTAATTAAAATCCTGGCATTGGGCTCCTATTCAGGTTCTGAACCTCGGACAGTGCCTTGCCATAAAAGACTTCTAAGCTGATTGCCTGATTCTGAAATCTCTAAATACATTTCTTTTTATGTGCAGGAAATGTATGCCTGTTTATGGCCTCAGTCTTTCCTTTTGACTTTATCTGGGGTCTTCTGTTCCAGCACCAACTCTTTTCTTCATGATGGGGAATGATCAATCAGCACTGCATAGACCCCGGGAGAATTTCTGCCCTGAATGCTTTTGAGTGTGACTTCATGAGTCACTGAAAACGTTGAGTCATCTTTCCATCGCAATCCCTTGACTGAGAAGTAAGGGCTCGTGTCTGTGGATGATCCGCAATGCTTATATGTAGTCCTCAGCCAGCTGGTGGCCTTGTGTCCTCTGGGCATGTGCTGGTATGGAGACCCAGCTACAGCCACCTCAGTGCCACCTGGTCACATGCCTCTCATGGAGCCTGTTGGTGGAGGTGGGGGTGTGATTGAGAACCACCACAGCGGACGTGAAAAGATTTGTGACATTTTCTAAAACAAGAATGCCACCATCCAGGGCTGACATAGTGAATATTGATGGCTGTCAATCTAGAGGTGAGATGAGGAAGAGGTAGGCTGGGGAGATCCCGGTGCTTCTCCGTGCCTGGATGACCGTGCCTGGATGACATCTAATGCAGTGGCTCCAATGATGTCAGGAGGATGGACTTTACCTCATGATTTAACCTGGAAGAGCTCAGATCTCTCCCCTCCTTGAATGGGTTGGTTGGACTGAAGCCCAGTGTGGTGTGGCATGGCGTGGCAAAGCTCGATGCTAAACGAAAACACAGAGGTAGAGGAGCCAGAGCTAGCCTGCCTTTCTCATGAGGATGTGGGAGATCAAGGACAGAGGAAGAGCCGTGTGAGAGAGGCAGAGAGCCTGAGGCCCGATGGAAGAGAAAGCTCCAATGTAGCCAGCACTGTGAAGCCTCAGGACAGACTGATTATAAGGCAAAGCAGCGAAGTCGGCATGAGTGCACTATGTGCAGCCAGCAGGGCGACGTGGGCACGGAGTGGAAGCCGCTTGCTTTGAAACTTGGAAACCGAGCAACTCCTAGCCAAGTTCAGTGTTTTGAAACAATTTATTTCTGTTTTTTCTTTTTCCTCTTTCAGAACCCCCCCCCATTAGGTGACAGAGGGGAGAGGAGGGGAAGGAAAGGAGGAGAAGGGAAGGCAAGGGTGAGAAGACTTAAGAAAGCAGAGGGCAAACAGGCAGAATCATAAGAAACACACTGGTTCCTACAGCAGAGCCACGGAGGCCCAGATTACTGTATTAAGTTCTGAAATGACCCTCTGAAGCCCTGATGGAGAACCGTTGGTCCAGGAGGACCCTCCCCAGCCTGGCATTGGCAGCTATCCCACCTCGAACACAGAGAACTAGGCTGAATGGACCACCTCCAACACCACAGGTTTCTCTGCAGAAAACTAGGCTGGATGGACAGTGCAGGCTGAGACCACAGACACAGCCCAGGGAAAGGAGAAAACAGAAAGCAATGATTGAACAAAGTCCACAGACTGGATTTCAGTCCTCTGACCCCACCCAGCACCAAGAATGATGCAAAGGAGAACCCACGAGGGGGAGACAGCCATAATTAGATGATATTGAGGACTCCTGCAACAAAAAATTTAAGTCATAGTCTACTGAAAAGCTTCCAGGTGTCGGGTAGCCCACACCCGAGGCTCCTGCCAGATTTCTTAATGCTTGCTTTAAAATATTAATACATATTAAAGGTTTAAAGGTTGCTAGATATTCTCAGAGAAGAGCCTCCTTGTGAAAGATTGCATCTAGAACTAACAAGTGGAGAGGAATCAGAAAAGGTAGGACAGAAAGTATTTCCTAGAAAAAAAAAAACCTCAGGAAGAAGATATTTAATTCATAAAAACAAAATCCAAACAATATTTAAACCAAAAAACATACTCAGAGAAAAAAAAGGCCTGGAGTATATGAGTATAATCACCAAATAAAACAGATGTAGGACAGAGGATTGATAACCATGAGGGACTGTGTGGTAAAAAGAAACCAGGAGAGAAAAAGAAATATAGGAGAGAAGAAAATTATGAGAATCGCAAGAAGATACAGAAGTTATCACCCTAATAAGAACTTTACAAAGAGAAAACAGAGGAAAGAGGTTTTAAAGACACACAGATTTCTCAGAATTGAAGAGTATGATTTTCAAGATTGAAAGAACACATCAAGTTCCCAGCACAATGGATAAGAAAAGACTCATGTCCAAGCACACAGCTGTGCAATTAAAAACAAACAAACAAACAAACAACCCCAGAAATTAAAGAACTAAAAACCCAGAAAGGCTATAGATAAGATTTTAAAATAAAGCAAGAGAAACAAACTAGGTCATAAGGAAAGGACCAGGAGTCAGTTTAGAGGCAGTGCCCACAGACTCCTGGAGGCTGGCAGCTTCCTATCAAGAACCAAACAGTGTCTGGGCTCCCTCTGTCCGCAGCCATGCCACGTGATGGCCCAAGAGAAAGAGGTAGAGCTGCTTTTTTCTACCTCAAGTCTGAGAGAATTGTTCAGTACAAATATGACAAAGGACAGACGTGGCTGGGTTCTGAGCACTACAGAAGATAACAAAGAGAAAATAAAGAGTGATTAAGTAAGTGGTTGAAGGATCATCGGTAAATTATAGGAAATCCTGAAGTTGTAGAGAATGTATGTAATGCTCTTGTCTTTTCAGGGATCGTCTTGTCTTACAAAAAATTGCACTCACAGGTAACCCAATCACAGAAAAACACACATGGTATGCACTCATTGATAAGTGGATATTAGCCCAAATGCTCGAATTACCCTAGATGCACAGAACACATGAAACTCAAGAAGGATGACCAAAATGCAAATGCTTCACTCCTTCTTTAAAAGGGGAACAAGAATATCCTTGGCAGGGAATAGGGAGGCAAAGTTTAGAACAGAGACTGAAGGAACACCCATTCAGAGCCTGCCCCACATGTGGCCCATACATACACAGCCACCAAACTAGATAAGATGGATGAAGCAAAGAAGTGCAGGCTGACAGGAACCGGATGTAGATCTATCATGAGAGACACAGCCAGAATACAGCAAACACAGAGGCGTATGCCAGCAGCAAACCACTGAACTGAGAATGGGAACCCCCGTTGAAGGAATCAGAGAAAGAACTGGAAGAGCTTGAAGGGGCTTGAGACCCCCATGTGAACAACAATGCCAACCAACCAGAGCTTCGAGGGACTAAGCCGCTACCCAAAGACTATACACGGACTGACCTAGGCTCCAACCGCATAGGTAGCAATGAATAGCCTAGTAAGAGCATCAGTGGAAGGGGAAGCCCTTGGTCCTACCAAGACTGAACCCCCAGTGAATGGGATTCTTGGGGGGAGGGCAGTAATAGAGGGAGGATAGGGAGGGGAACACCCATAGAGAAGGGGAGGAGGAGGAGTTAGGGTGATGTTGGCCTGGAAACTGGGAAAGTGAATAACAATTGAAATGTAAATAAGAAATACCTAAGTTAATAAAGATGGAGAAAAAGGAAAAAAAAAAAAAAGATTGCACTCACAGCCTGGTGCATGCCAGGCAAACACTCAACCCCTGGCCTGGAAGGAAAAGGTCTTGGTAGGTCTGCCAGGTGGCCTCAAACCTTTGCTCCTCCTTCCGCAGCCTCCAGAGCAGCAGGACACAGAGGAGCGCAGCACCGTGCTGGTCCAATAGAAGGGATGTCTTTGCTTATATTTATTGGAGGGGAGAGTTAAAAAACTCTCTATGGGGGCTGGGGATTTAGCTCAGTGGTAGAGCGCTTACCTAGGAAGCGCAAGGCCCTGGGTTCGGTCCCCAGCTCCGGGGGGGGGAAAAAAAAAACTCTCTATGGAAATTCAAAATACACAGAGGAACGAAAACATCTTTGTTAGGGGAGACAAAACTGGGTAACTTACAGTGCTACCTGTCTATGAGGCATATTGGAAAACACAACTGGAACTGTGCGATGTTGGCACAAAGACAGATCAGTAGATCAGTGTTGCAAAACTGAGCCCTAAAGTAGAACTAGGCACAGATGGCCAGTGGATTTGGAGGGAGGGTGCTTACTTACTTACTTACTTACTTACTTACTTACTTACTTACTTACTTACTTACTTACTTTACCTACCTACCTACCTACCTACCTACCTACCTACCTACCTACCTACCTACTTTACTTACTTTCTCATTGATAGGGTCTTACTATGAAGCCCTAGCTAGCCTTGGTCAGGCATCCACTCTCAAACTCCTCTTCTCTGTGTATCCCAATAGGTTTTTGTTTGTTTAAGATTTTAATTTTTTTAATGCATAGGATTGCTTTGCCTGTATACATATCCATGAACCACATTTGTGTCTGGTGCCCATAAGAGGTCAGAGAGGAGCCCCAGCTCCCACAGAGCTGGAGTTACAGATGGTTGTTAGCTGCTCTGTGGGTGCAGAAAATCAAACCAGGATCCACTGCTAGAACAAGAAGTGCTCAACCTCTGGGCCATCTCCATGGCCACTGATCGAACCAATGTTTGACAGGTGCTGAGGCAGGGGAAAGGAGAGAATGGTGCCTTTGAAATACTAGACTAGGCTGGCCTAGAACTTATAGTGATTCTCCTACCTCCATGTCTTAATGTTCTGGGCTTACACTGGCCTACCGCCATGTCTTTCTTTATTATTTTGACTGGGTATCTGCTAAATGTATTTGTTTTAGATTTGCTTACGTTCTGTGTATGGGTGTTTGCCTGCAGGTATGTCTGTGCACAATGGTACATGCTGTGCCCTTGGAGGTCAGAAGAGGTGCTTCAAGCCCCAAGAACTGGAGTTAGGAGTGCTTGTGAGCCATGATGTGGGGGTACTGAGAACTTTACAGGAGTAACACATGGTCACAACCACCGAACCATTGCTCCAGCCCCTACACGTGAAATCTCAATGGCTGCACGTAATAATCGGCTATTGAGTTGGGCAGCACATTCTGGGGTGAACTTGGGAAAGAAAATTATAGTAACTCGGAATTTGGCATGGATTTCTTAATTATGATACATAAAGTTTGGGTATAAAAGGAATCAGTAAGGGGCTGGGGATTTAGCTCAGTGGTAGAGCGCTTACCTAGGAAGCGCAAGGCCCTGGGTTCGGTCCCCAGCTCCGGAAAAAAAAAAAAAAAAAGGAATCAGTAAATGAGGCCTTCATCAAAACTCCTCTAAATGTTTCTTCTTCAAAAGACACAACGTTTGCCCAACAGCTGTGCTGTATTCACAATATATGAGATCTCTAGCGAGGTATGGTTCGTGCCTTGAACCTCAGCATTTGGGATGTGGAGGAAGGCAGATCAACGCTGAAGTCTGCCTCAGACACAGTATATCCTGTCTCAAAAAGTAAAACAAAGTAACTCTTAACATTTTGTAATATAAAAATAACCCACAAGCATGGGTTATTCTGACCTCCAAGGGCACAGCATGTACCATTGTGCACAGACACACCTGCAGGCAAAACGTAAGTGAGAATTTCCCCCTAAGAAGATGTCAGGTTGACCAATGAGCCTCTGGGAAGAGGGTGCCAGGATTAGCAGATAGTAATATAGTATTCAGTCATAGAGCTAAGATGGAAAGACAAGTGTGGGCAGTCTTTGGATAGATGGAACCCTCAGGCCTGGCAACACCATCACCTAAACAGATCTAACATGACCAGGGAAAGGGTCTTCTCAGTTAGTACAGTCCTTGACAAGTGTGCACAAGGCCTTGGGTTTGACTCCCAGGACACATAAGAAGTAAATACACTCAAAAAAATTCTCAGCTCTTGGAAATCGGAGATCGAAAGATCAGGAGTTCGAGATCACCCTCAGTTTCATGGAGAGTTTGAAGTGACCAGAGTTAGAATTCATCTAAAAAAAAAAAAAGCAATTTAAATCAAACAAGCATATCATTGGACATGCCCTACTCCTCCTCCTTGTGCTGAAAAGAAATGAAAGCACATGTCTTTACATGAACTTATATCCAAATTCATAAAATAAAACTGAAAAAAATATTTACCACTTGGTGAGTAAAGAGACTGTGGTATATATAGCAGAATATTACTTAACAAAAAAAGAAAGAGAGAAAGAAAGAAGAAAGAAAGGACCCACTGATACCTGTACTATAATAACATGGACGAATCTCAAAATTATTATGGTAAGTGAAAGAAATCAGGTAAAAAAAGTTTATAAAAACTCTTCTGATTAGAAACTTCTAGAAACTGCAAAACATTCTATAGTGATGAAAGGCAGCATGTGGTTGTCTGTAGATAGAAGTGCTGTGGGGCCTGAGGGGGAAAAAAGAAAACTTGGGGGTGATAAATTAAATGTATCCATTGCCTTGATTGTGGTCCTGCCATTTTGTCCAACTGTATCAGCTTTATGCTACATTAAGCACAGCTTATTTACAAATCAAGTATCCATAAACAAACTATATATTTTTAAAAGGTAAGGACTGGTCTCAAGTAACACAATGTTACTTGACAAGACAAACTCTCAAGGGAATATTTTTCATACCAATTTTTCACTTGAATTTTATACCCAGCTAAAATACCATTCTCGTATAGCTGCCATTTAGAAGAGATCACCTGCCAGAACAAGGGTGGAAAGCAAGGAGACACAAAGTGAGGGATCCAGTGGGTTTGTTGATGCAGCTCATCTGGTAGAGAGCTTGCTTAGCATGTGTGAGACTGGCTCCTTCCCCAGCACCACATAATTCAGATGTGTAGCGCATGCCTGTCACGAGAGCTCTCAAGGAGAGGCAGTAGGAACGAGTGTTCAGGGTCATTCTTAGCAGAGAGTTGGAGACCAGTGTGAGAGACACAAGATCAGCAAGGGGTCTACAAATCTGAGAACTACATAGAAGAGAGATGGACCACTGTGAGAGGGCAGTGGCCGTACGGCACCCTCCAACTTGAAGCAAGTAGACACACAGTAGGCCCTTGAAGGGTTGGCACTGAGGAGCTGAGCTGATGGTGTTCCTGCTCTTCTGCATCTGCCACTGTTTGTTTACTCTTCGAGTAACAAAAAACTAAGCAGGTGAGCAATCTCACCAAACGGGGCCGTGAGTGATGTTAGAGACCACAGTCCTTTCCTCAGGAAAGGGAATATGATCCTACTTTACCACAGGCTCAGTGGTGAACAGAGTTGTCTATTCAAAACAAACTCCAAACGTCAATGGAACTAACCAGGGTTCACCTGCTATGAGAAAGATGGGTGTGGAAGGGGAGATAGGAAAAAAAAAAGGACAGGAAAGTCTCAGTTGCTACAAAGGACTGACTGCACAATGACTCAAATGATCAGATCAACACGAAGCAGTGGCTGGCGTGGGATGCAGAAATATGGATATAAAGGCGTAGGGGAGATGGCCAGAGATTGAAGAAGACACTGCTAGGAAGGACAGTTGGGGTAAGGGGAGCAAGGGGCTGCTGGGCACCATGAAAGCCTGACGGTACTCTCGATCTTTTGTACAATGTTCACATGTATGACATTAATCATGACCACTAGACTCCGTCTGCTCTAGATTCCTTAACGACACATCCTTTGGTAGATGACTTAACTCCTGGTTTCTTTTGAGGGCCTGGTATAGTTAAGTTAGAGGGTGCACACTTAGCCTGCTGGAAGCCCAGGGTTCGATCTCAGCTTACTGTACTGACTGCTCAGAATCCTGGGAGGGTTTGGAGAGCTGGCATTTGCTGTGTAGCATTGTCCTTGCACAATGTTCTTCCCACAGGGATGAAGGCGATTTACGGCGGCACGTGTAATTCCACAAAAGGAATTGGATTAAGGATAAATAGGAAAAAGTGAGGTAAGTCTAGCATGGCATCCTGAAATCGTTTGGTTCCCGTCCTCTGGGACTGTGTCCCCAAGGGGTGAATTTCACATAGGTGCTCACTGGTGCTGTCCTAACACGATGACCCATCTCTCCTCTCCAGCCTTCTGTGACTCCCAGCACACAGGCAGCAGATTATTAACTCGGGTGACTCAGGTCAACTGGAGGGCAGCTGCCCGGCTGTGTGAAAGGCTGCTGCAAAGGCCCTGGGAGACGCTGCACTGTGTGAGAGCTGGCAGGGCTGTGTCACCTGTTCTGGGGCGGGGAGGCAGGACCTCAGAATGCACAAAAGTGTTTACTAGGAAAGATGGCTCTCAGTCAACAGTGAACATTGTGGCTTGAATCGAGTTTCCCAGAGAGAGCTGGGAGCCCTGACCCAGGACACTTAGTGGCTAACAAAGGTTTTGCAGGCAGACAGGTCAGGCCAGGCTCATCTGTGAGGGCCTCAGCTAGTGGCTTCTGTCCTTTAAAAGGGTTTGGAAAAATGTAGTGATCACTCAGTCAGTAAAACGCTCTGGTCCTCAGAACCCACTTAAAGAGACAGGTACACGAGGGCAACCTCAGTGCTGGAGAGTAACAGGCAGATGTCTGAGGTTCGCTGGTCAGCTCCTTCAGACTACTTGGTGAGAGGACCTGTCTCGGAAATCAAGGTAGACAATGACTGAGTAACGGCATCCAATGTTCGCCTCCACACGCAAGTGTGCAGACAGATGCATGTGCACTGCCTCCCCCGAATACAAACATGCACACACACACAGAAAGAATAAAACAGAAAAGGAAGGAAAAGGACTTTAGACGCAGGTACCCACAGGGGTTTTTGTACACAGCAAAAGTGGAGGCAGAAAACTGATGTGGCCTCTACAAGCCAAGCAGTGCAAAGTCCCAAGGCAGCACTCGGGGAATGTGGCCATGTCTTCTGATATGACAGAAGAAAGAAACTATGGTGCTCACATCTCTAGCTTGGTCTTCCCTCCAGAGATATGTAAGGTAAGTTTTATCCCTCAAGGTTCCCTGCATGGCACTCTGTTATGGGCGTCCCAGAGACCAGCCCAGAGGCTGGCTGATTGCACAGTCAGTTCACGTAATATTTCTGACTTGAAATAGTTCCGTCAGTCCGTGGACGGCTGGATCCTAATTCTAAATCTTGGGAGCTTTGATGTGCTCCTTCCAGGCTGAGGAGAGGTCTCCCAGGACCCCGTGTGTGCTAGACTGTAGGTCTGTCACTAAAAGTTTACCTTTCCCAGGTTTGCCCTTGGCAGTGGCTTCTCTTGTCTCGTCTGTGATTCCTCTCTTGCTTCTTGAGAACCTCTTATTTCAGATTCCTTTAACATTACACGTGTTTCTTAACCAGAGTTGTGTTCTCCGTTTGTTCCTGCGGCCCAGGACCTTGTGACAGACACAAGTTTTTAAAAAGGTAACATCTCCTCGTTCATGCGCAGTTAGGAGGTCATGACAGAGAGCCCGGTGTCATTTTCACCTGCTCTGATGGGTTTCTTCATAGTGAGGAAAATATACCACCCCGGGTATTTTTGCTGGGCATTGGGGGAGGAACTAGAGAATGGAGTGAGACTCTACGCTTTTGTTCAAACAAGAGTCCAGCAAATGCTCACCAGACAACAGTGTCCCCTTCACCCCCGCCACCACCACTTAATCCTCCTTAACTTTACTCAACAAAACAAAAGAAGAAAATACAATCTAAGGTAACAAAAATCTTTTGTGAAGAGTAATTTAATATATGAGGTTGAAACACCATCGTTGAAGGAAGCGCTCGCTCATACTTGTATGTATTTGCTGAACACACAAGGGAAACCATGTGAAAAAAAAAAAAAACAAAACAAAACACCGCTCAGATGCTGGGGTTTCAGGGCCTTGGTGGTACCACTGACTTCTCCACAGGGTTTCCTTCCCTGTAGGGGATGGGACTCGGGGGCTGGCACCTGCCAGGATACAGCTGTACACTAGTCCTACCCTCTGCTTTTCACGGGCTCCTGCACTCACGGAGGGAGCTGACTGTCACGTGGTGCCAGCATCATCTCTGCCACTTGCACACTGCCCACACGTCCGGGATCAGAGACACTGTCACCATCCTGCACCCCAGGAAAGAAGGAACATGTTGGTCCACCACTGTTTGTAGTAGAACCCATGGACTAAGCTAAGACTTAAAGTTGGGAACCTGCACGGCCTTTACCGAGGGTCTCTTCCTGCAGACAAACATTTGTTGAGGAGAGAGTAGACATCCTGGCGTGTGGATCATTCACCTCCGAACGTGACAGAGAGCTAATGACACAAGCGCCCGGCGCGAGCACCCGAGTTCACACGTTGCTAATGTTCCGTCATTCCTGATTTAAATTCTGTTACACCAATGAGCAAGATTCCAATGTGAAAACTTTCTTGCTCGATTAAAAATAGATAATAAATAAATAAATAAATAAATTGCTTTGGTCTTTAAAAACTGAGAATACTATTAGAAATGTCATCTCAATTTCAAAACACTGACTATGAAATTTGGATAATAAAGTAAACGATTCACTCCGTAAGGGGGAAAATTATATAAAATTCTTAAAAGCTAATTAATTAAACCAACACTTTACTATTTATCCCAGAACGAACATGTCACCTCTGGTAATTATTTGCAGGAAAAATAAAATTGTATTTTGAGCCACATCTTGAATTAAGCTATGCAACCGCGTGAGGACATAAGCGACAACTCACGTTTCCAAGTGAATCTGTGAGCTGGGATTTAATGCCTTTGTGAACAGTGCAAAATTTCACACTGTGCACAACTCCCAGGCTAAGAGAAACACCTGCTAGGTTTGTTATACGCTTTAGACCACCAAACAATGTAATAGATATTTTTGTTACAATAGCTTGGAAGTCATTTTAAAGCGATATACAGAGATTAAAATAAATATTTTCACTTCACTAAAGATTAAAAATTCTCTACTGCAGGCGTGCCAGGCCTGTGGTCTGTGGGTCACATGTATCCCAGGATAGCTGGCCTCAGCCAGACACATTTGAAGATCACAAGTTTGGGACGCCTGCCTTATTGCTTCTAAGCCACATGTACTGCTCAACCCTGCCAGGCTGAGGTTGGCACTGCATTTTCTGGTCTGCTCCACTGTCCCCACGGGAATCAGTTTTAATGCCACACTTGTCTGTCAAAAAACATAGTTTCCTAAAGCTGGTACTTCACCTGGGTCATTTAGCTTCAAGCTCACACTGGGGCCCAGAACTACCCTCAGCGAGGAACTTGCTTCACAAGACCTGGAACATGCCCTGAATTGCCTGTTCTCCATGAATTAAAAACCCCCGCAGTGCTTCTCTGAGTTCACTGTGGGGTCCCAAGGAACCTGCAGCTTGGGACCCCTAGGAGTAGAGAACAGAGTTGGAACGGGCAGTGTGTACAGCTCGATCCAGAGGCATGGACTCAGCAGCCTCCTGTACTCTGACACCACCACAGCTATAATCAGTTTGGTGTTTAGGGATTTCAAATCCGCAGGCCGCACATTCAGACTCACACCACAAGGGCTAATAACCCAGACGCCTGGAGGTAACTGTTGGGTTCAGCTGACAACCATGCCCACGTGAATCTCACAGCATCTAGATAACTACATGCCGGGGGGCCCTCGGAATCCCTGAGCAGCTGGGTGGAATAGCGCTTTAGAGGTTTGGTTCAATGTGGCAGT